>NC_142588.1:77102505-77225005 GCF_965207765.1 Zootoca vivipara | reverse complement strand
GATGCTGCCTATAATGGAATCATGGAATCACAGAATCTTAAGAAATGTAGGGTTGGAAGGTACCCCCAAGGATAACCAAGTCCAACCCCTGAAATAACTGAACATTTAGACAATTTCCCATAAAAATAGTCAAGTTCTAGGGAAGTGGAAATGTTTTCTATAATATATTTTGCTGACTTTAGCAACTGGATATTTGCATTTGTTCCATATTGTAAAGGAGCACTAATGTTTTAAATAAATAAAATAAAACAATAGACTGAAATCTTCTAATAGACTGAAATACAATTATTAAAACCACTTCATTGCTATTAAAACCACTGGTAACTTACTAAAATCAAGCGGTTTGACAAGTGGGATATGGAAAAGACCACCTATTGATCTCAGTAAGGACAATTAAATGAAGCTGAGTGTCTCTGTGCATCACATTGTTTTTAAAAAGTTACTATACAACATTGGAAATGCTGTTATTATTCCAGTGAACTCCAAGAGAACTCGCTGGTATAATACAACATCAACACCATATCAAACAAAATCTATAAAAGATCTACTAAATAAAATTATTTGTGCACATTAACATTGCAAACAGCATCTAATGACTATTTCAATAATTCATGTGAGCAGTTTGCTTGGGGTATAAAAATGCATTAACTGTATGTGGTAGTGATAGCCAAGAATGTAAGAGATTCATAAATAAATAAATTAAACAATTTTAACATGTAATGATGCTGTTAGCTAAACAATTACCTTATTAGAAAATTAGTGCCTAATTTTCTTAACACCTTTTTATGCCAAATTACATTTTATATTGGAAAAAATCCTTTATTTTCCAAAACCATTTTCTTCCTTCTTACAAATGCTGATACACAGAGTTCCTTTTATATCACAAAAATGTCTTTTCTTTATATTTAAAGTATTTGTTTTACTTGGAACTTGATATCCATAATTCTCATATATTTCATTCAATGCTGTAGTCAGGTATTTTTAGATGTAATTAATAATTACTTTCATTGGGCCGTAGCGAGCAAAGTGCTTCTTCTTCACAGTGGAACTTCTCCCTCCTTCTTTCCCTGTGTGGGTTGCCCCTATAACTCGCTGTCTGCTTCTTGGAGACTCACCAAAGCTTAAACTTCTTTCAAGAGTGCTCTAAGATCTCAGGTTTTCTTTCTTTGACAATGATTAATCTAAAGGAAGTGAGGGGTGTCTTTATTATCTACCTAGGATTTCCATCCAGGATAATGCCCAAAACATACCAATTGAACAAAAGCCATATACACAAATAAAAATCATGTAATACATACAAAAACCCAGGAAGACGTTTATAGGGCCATGAGTGCATGGGTTGATCAATCCTATCTGTTCCAGTAGCAATGAAGCTCATGGATACTTTTACTGGCCAAGATACATGAAGCATGTTGCCCAGCAGCCCATCTTGGTGGTTATTGATTAACATGTTACAAGAGGAATGTCTACATTGCTGAAAGGCAGTGACTATACACACTAATCACTCAAGGGCTAATAAGCTATTAATGACAGTCTGCCACTCCTGAAATGGTGAGATTTCTTTTCTTGACCACAAGGACGAGTCGGTCATTGTTCTAAAATGTCTGACTAGGAGAGGGTGAAGATCAATTTTTCCATTTAGAAAAAGGTATGGCTCAACTGTTATTAACAGAGAAAAATATAGAGGTAAAGAACTAACCAGGAATATCTACTACAGTTGAAGGATAATACTTTAGCTAATCTTAGTATCACTCAAATTCAATTGTTTTCAATTTTATTCTTAAAAAATTAATTATAACCCTTCATCTCTAAGGCCCATTGCTGATACAACACTCCCAAAGACTTGTCTAAGTGATTATTTACACTTGAGGAGCAACAGTCTGAAATCACAATACAGTGGACGCTCGGGTTGCAAACGTGAACCGTGCGGGAGGCACATTTGCAACCCGCAGAATTCGCAACCCGCCCCTGCGGGTCACGATTTGGCACTTCTGTGCATGCACAAAGCGCAATTTAGTGCTTCTGTGCAAGCATGTGCACACAAACCTGGAAGTAACCCATTCCGGTACTTCCGGGTTCGGCGCAGAGCGCAACCCGAAAAGACACAACCTGAAGCGGCTGTAACCCAAGGTATGAGTGTAGAAGCTTTTTCTCCCAGGTGCTCATGACAGAAGACCAATTCTCCAAAATCAGAACTTTTTTTCTTCATTTTTTTTGTCAAAAAAGCACATCAGAAACATATTCCCAAAATAAACTCATGATACTATGGTGGCATTTGAAAGTCTCCAGTTATCTGTTACTGTATTTTAGAAAAGTAACAGAACCTAATATTATTGAGTTAACAGGTCTAAAATAAACAAAATTATATAATTTACTACTGTTCTATAATTTCCTACTTTACAGTAGTCAACTTTACCAGTAGCACCTTAGAGACCAACTAAGTTTGTCATTGGTATGAGCTTTCGTGTGCATGCACACTTCTTCAGATACACTGAAACAATGATTAGTGTTTGCATCAAT
Organism: Zootoca vivipara; assembly: GCF_965207765.1. Classification (NCBI taxonomy): domain Eukaryota; kingdom Metazoa; phylum Chordata; class Lepidosauria; order Squamata; family Lacertidae; genus Zootoca; species Zootoca vivipara. The sequence goes on along the minus strand of NC_142588.1, from coordinate 77,222,485 downwards.
GGGGCCTGCCTACGGTAGATGGCAGGGCCTTTTCAAAGGTAGTTTCCAACCTGTGGAATTCCCTCCTGATTGAGTTCCATCTGTCTTCCTCATTATTGACTTTAACAAGGAATTTAAATTAAAAAATTCCTTCCAGTAGCACCTTAGAGACCAACTAAGTTTGTCATTGGTATGAGTTCTCGTGTGCATGCACACTTCTTCAGATACCTGAAGGTGCTACTGGAAGGAATTTTTTTTATTTTGTTTCGACTACGGCAGACCAACGCGGCTGGCTACCTACCTGTAACAAGAAATTTAAAAGCATTCCTGTTTACCCAGGCATTTGATGGCTGGAATACACAATTCCTGTTAACCCTGAGGTCACTGGTTGAGACTGTCTTTTCAAAAAAAATATTGTAAAGGTTTTTAGCTGTTGTTTGAACTATGTTTTTTTAATTGTGGCATCTGACACCCTGGGCTACTTCAGGAGGAAGGGTAGGATATAAACCAAATAAATCATCCACATCAGGTTATACATTGAACGGGAGAGAAAACTCGCACACAAACAAAATGGATCTTTAATTTTAACAAAAAGCCTCTTGGTCAAGCAGAAGGCACTTCAACTAGTTAAGGTAGCAGGGCTAGCTCATATATCCATCAAGTTTCTCTCTGTCTCTCTCTCTCTCACATACACAAACAGAATAACTTCTGCACAACTTTACAAAGAATTCTTGAGAGTCCCCTGCCCCTCAGAAGTTTATTTTAATAAGGTACAAGGGGGCTGAAGTGAGAAGTGGACAAGAAAGTCCAGTTGTCTGAAAGGAACTCTGGCTAAAGTTCTTTGGATCCAAGTAGTCATTAAAATGTAACATTCTCATAATAACTATTAACATATTACAGGTGACATATATCAAGCTTGTGATAGTGTGGCAGTAGCCCAAAGGACCACAATAAATGTGATAATGTGTACCCCCGTAAATCCCTGAGTGTGCTTCTAATAGAGAAGTTATGGTAGCCTGTTACTTTATGCCACACATACCCCGCCCCGCTCCCCATTGCTACATGGTGCAAATGGCTACACGTAACACTGGTTCCCAACATGCACACTAACACAATATAACAGAACACGGTGGGAATCAGAACTTAATCAGCAGAAATTGCCAGTACTAATTGCACATGTGTATTAAACATGAAATGAAGTAAGGATGTATTGTATATGATTGGTGGAAACTGAAATGCTTTGCTTGAAATTTTATAAATACCACTGCCTGGACCACCAGGCAGGGTTGCAGTTTTGCGGAACGATCCGACTGTAACCTATTGCTTTGCAATAAACAACACTGTACTCCTAACTCCTTACATTTCTGAGTATTATTGGCGTAAACTTGGCAGATAAGCTATTTTCTGGGTAACAACAATAGCACTGTATATAACACTAAGCTTTTACTCACAATTACAATATGCTTACTTAAATAATTTGAATTCTGTGTACTGTACTGTATATCTTAGAACTTAATAGAATTTATGGTAAATGTCAACACAATTCATAATATAAAGGCATTGTTAAAACAAAGCTGTGTACTTATTTCAGAGATCTCAAATTACTGAAATGCCATATTTATGCATGCAAAATTTGAATGTGTTTAAAAGTACAAGTTTACTGTTCTCAGATCAGGATATGCCAAAAATCCAACACCAAACAACTTTTTGTTTATAATTAAGGCAATCATCAATCCAAGGATTACAGTCCATTTCATTTCATCTCTACATCAAAAAAAAAGTAATTTAAAAAAATTAAAATCCCTTGAAACGTAAGATAAATGAAAATGTAAGTGCCTTCACATAATAACAGTAAGCTGACCCTCTGGGAAATGGTTGACTTTCTCAATTCAAGGTATTCAAAGCTCATTCAAAAGTGTTCATTTGGAATGCAGATATCAAAGATGATGCAAATATTCAAGAGAAAATTAGAACTTACCAGATGTTCTAATCCAGCTTTGATGTTTCCAGCATCCCTGTAACAGAAGAACAAAAAGTTATAAATAGATGCCAAACCTTTGTCTGCAATTATTTATGTGTAACTTGGAAAGTTGAAAAAGGAGAGAAACTCTTCCGAGTATGTTTGTTTTAATATATGAATTGTTTAAATAATAATATAATTATAAGAAAATATAAATACTATAAATGGCAGAATGGCAGTCTTGCACAATTCCATTTTTTTCATCATTGTGAGTTACTCAGAAAACCATCAATTTATATCAGAAGAAAACATTTCCATCATCTAAGAACAAAAGTAAAATTCTTTTTTCTTCTTCAGCACTATTGTTATATTCAGATTTAATTTGTGTAAATTTGCACATTAATCAACTAAAATGCATAATATTAATGGATGATGATTTATTTAATTGAGTGACAAGATAAATGCAGTGAGGAAGGTATACTAAGGCATATATTTGTAGTTACAGGTAGGTAGCCGTGTTGGTCTGACGTAGTCGAAACAAAATATAAAAAAAATTCCTTCCAGCAGCACCTTAGAGACCAACTAAGTTTGTCAAAGGTATGAGCTTTCGTGTGCATACATTTGTGTTTCCTACCCAAGCATACTGTAACACAACTAAGTATTGTCAACTTCAAACTAAAATAGTTATTAAAAATTACACATTTCTAACACCATCTGAATGGATACACACATACATACAGAAGAAGCTAATTTGATGTACACAAGGAGTGCCTCTCTGTTGGTTCTGCTGGCCCTCTGAGATGCTTTTTATGTCATCAACCACAGTAGAATGGTATCTGGGTGCACTGTTTTATGCTAGTCTGAGCCTTTCTGAATAGCAAGTTGATGCTATGGCCATTGGCATATGGTATATGGTATCCAATAAGGTTCCCTCTTATGCCCTTTGTTGTTCTTTCTCTCCATCCCACCTAACCCTTTCTCCTTTTCATCTGATTCCAAGGAAGCAGATTCTGTAATATGTGAAGTACTAGAGGTAGCAGGTGAAGCTCAATCCAGACAAGGCAGGTTTCAAGGTTAGTAAGGAGGTTCATCAGGGAATAGAATCACAGAATCATAGACTTGAAGGGTGACCCAAAGGGTCATTTAGTCCAAACCTTCTAATACTCAGTTGAACTTCACAGCCATAATGTGGAGAAGCTTTGGGTATGGTAAAGAGACAGGGCTGGGAAATGGGTATAAAAAGGTCTAGAGCAGGCACGGCCAAACATGGCCCTCCAGATGTTTTGGGACTACAATTCCCATCATCCCTAACCACTGGTCATGTTAGCTAGGGATGATGGGAGTTGTATTCCCAAAACATCTGGAGGGCCAAGTTTGACCATGCCTGGTCTAGATGCGGCACTGAAGGATGTCGTTTCCTCTGGATGAGAAGGGATGAGGGGCTGGGCTTAGACTATGTACATAGGCATGTTCTGTCACTTGGACAAATTACAATAAGAAAACTCCAGCACTGGATTGACTCAAATATGTGATTACATACAGTACAGTAGTAACTGCAAATTACAACTGTGCCGTACAGGCACAATCCTAACTGTACAGTTATTTAAATATGTTTGGAGGGTTCAGTATATATTTTAGTAACACTTTTTATTAAGGCACCCACTAAAAAACAACCCTGAAGCAAATATGTGCACTTGCCTAACTTACATTTTTAAAAAATAATCACAGAAAAAGTTGGATTCAAACACTTATTATAATAATCGAAAGTTGCTTTACCACATCATGCATTATTAAGAGAGAATTCAAGCCCTGTATTTATACTGTTTGGTGCCAAAGGTCCTAATGAACTTAATTGCTAGGAAGCAGGGCCTAGGTCACTGATACAGGGAGCATCCAGCTAATGGCATCAAATCTGTCCTCTTCAGTGGTCTGTCTCCTGTGCTGTCCCTGTCATGACTTCATCAATATTTGTGCAACTCTTTTTGCTCTGTGCTGAAAGCAGACTTAATTCAATTATAGATCTCAAAACTGATAAAATGGTCCTGAAGTGGAAAATGGGAAGAGATTATTGGCAAATGAATAAAGATTAGCATCGAGCTAACACACGAGAATATAGCAGGTCTTTTTTAAAAAATCATTCCCTGTCTTAAGTCTTCTGGGAACAGCGAGTTTCCCTTCCCCTCATGCAGCACATCGATTTCTGAATTAGACTGCAATATTAAATAATTAATATACTTGCCATGATTGATGTTTTGCATTAGTTGAATATTAGGTTATCAATCAAAATCCACTTGGTTTAATGTAATAATATTGAAAAAGTGTCACTGTCTGTTCATCCAATTTGTAGTTGAAGGAGCACAGAGAGTAATATTGGTGTAACACAAGGTTCTAAAGCAGGAAGTGCTGTAGCTGAACATATATTAGGCAAACATTATGAGACTAACAGACACATCTGAGGTTGTCCTAAATAAACTTTGTGGCACCTGTCACTTTCAATACAACTTTCCTTCCAACCCTATGAATTTGATTCACGTATTATATAGCTGCTTGCAGTTGCAAGCAGTTTTGGGAGCCTTTTTTCTGTTGGAGCAGCTGAATATGTAATTTGGAAACTTAAACAAATGAAGATTATCTAGTAAAACCTAGCTAGCACACAATTTACACTTGTAGCCAGAGGCTAGAATATAAAGACTCGTGAACAGAGATCCAATGAGACTTTAGATTTTGTTAAAAAACCATTTTTTTACACTGGATGGGAGAAGTGCATTCAAAAATGAGGGTAGCTTCAGAAGCAGTACGTGTTGGGGCATGGAGTCTGTCATTCAAAGACAAAAAAGCAGAAATTACATCCAGCCCCTTATGAGCCGGAGTTGCTCTTAAGATCCAAGTGTTAACCCTTGAGATAATTACACAATCAGTGTTGCACTCTTACCCAGGAACTGTTGTCACAACAGTTTCTGGTGCTTTTCAAGAATCATAAACTATGGTGAGACTTCTATGCAACAAATCATTCTTTTTACAACCAGAAAGCATTTAAAGTGACTAAAAATCAGGCTAAGTAACTGAGCAAGAAGAACAATAGATTTATTATTGCTCACAGATAATTGCTTTAAAATAGACAGTAAAAGAAAGACTTGCCAACATTAATGTATATAATCATCAATATGTAAGTTCTGTACAAAGACTGGTTTTACACATTCACTATACTATATCCCCAGCTATATCTAAGCTGGTCTCTCAAGCTTTTAGAAACTGAAATACAGTGGGTAAGAATCCAGTATCATTAAATGCATAGGAGCATTCCATTGATTTTGCTGGGATGTAGATGGCAGCTATAATATATTTTGAAGCTTGTTATAGTTTATTCTCATTTTCATTCACAGAGATCCTATATTCATGCTTTTGTTATGTGTTCATGGCTTTACAAAACTAAGAGATGTTTCCTAAAAAATCCATAGGATGTAGAGAGAGGCAACCACTGCATTCAACTGGTTGCACCAGGTCCACAACAGCCTATAACAGAATATTAATAATTCCACGGGATCATAGCTTAAAACTGTTCAGGCATAGTATAGAAAACTACAAGATCTGGCATAACTGCAAAAGCTAACATTAACTTGCTTGAGAAAACATCATAGAAAGTAAAATTCAATTCTTGAAAACATTAATTCACAAGCCATAAACATGCAGATATGCAGGAATGTTGAGAGATGCAGAATTCCTAAATATAGATTCATATTTATATAAATTGATACATACAACTAAGGGGTGTAGAAATTCTATGATGTATAACAATTTAGGCTTAGAAAATGCAGTTCAGTAAACCAGAGACTATGACTGGTATTCAGTGAAATTAATGGACATAACTAAGTTCATTCATTTCAATGGGTCTACACTGAGTAAGTTTTAGTTGAATACAACCCAATAAAAATAGTATTTCATATATAATAGTGATTCAGAAGGTGGCCTAATCGCTGTAAGTAAGAAATACTTCATGTGTATAAAAGAAGGAATGCAAAGTAACAATGGTAAAATGATGCCTTTTGTGTATCTCCAAATTCATCACAATAAGGATGAGCAGCTTCATTCAATGGTAGTAACCATGTTATACTGCAAACCCAAGTATAATATTCTCCTAAACACTGAAATACTGCTGCAGAAAACCTTGTCATTTCTGATCACTGTTATCTCTTGGCGTTTGCATGCACACATTTATACACAGCTGTGAAATATAAGCTGCATTTGTGTACAGAAATAACAAGCTATGGTCATGATGGCTATAATCCTCACGTCTATGAATATGGATCTCTATTTCAGTAACTGGCTGATGGAAACCTTCCAAAGTGCAGAGTACTTTGTAAAGCTAAAGCCACAAGTTTACTTAACAGTTAACCTTCGGCATATCTGCCCAGTCCATTGCCAAACGCGCGAAACCAACCCTGCCACAGTGCCCTAACAAAAATCAACCACATCCCATGTTTAATTATGGTCCACAGGACAAAACCAAACACTGGTATGTAAGGGAACTTGCAACAAAAGGCCTTTATATAGTACCATATACACCTGTGCAAATTATTGCTCTTATTCATGACATAAGCATTTGCAAACTATGATGGGGCTTAGGTCAAAGTTGAAGGTAAATGATGTTATTTCATTTCATTTCATTTCTATATGTAGGCAATAGCTCTAACGAAAGAAGAAAAGGATAAATCACTGCACATGATGATCCCAAAATAAATAACCCTGGAAGGAAGTTATCCTGAATGCAAAGTCAGGAACCTTAGCAAGGATGTTGAAGAAGCAGGCAACACACAATTGAAAGCCACACCTATCTAGACAGAATAGTAGAACACACCAGACATCTAGAAAGTACAAGGAGCAATCTGCCTGTGATGCAATTTTTAAAGGAAAAAAACTTGTTGGTTTTCAACTTTACACTGAAAATCTAGTCCTTCACCTTAGCATTTAATTAAAAAAGAGGGTCAGAGCACAACTCTGAAACTTCACTGGCATTGCAGCAACCAGGAAGCAAATTTTGGACAGTAAGCCTCCACTTTCCAATGCACATTCCTCCACCTCATCTACAGAATATCATTTACCTTATTGGTGCCCTTTATGACTATCAAAAAGGTCCCAACAATGTCCAAGATATTCTGCAGATATCTACTATATTAAACACATCCACCAATCTAGTTGTCATGTATTTGATATAAATTTGAACTTTTATTAAACTCGCCAATTCCAGGGATGAAAGATTGGGTGGGGGGAGAGTGTTTTTGTTTAATTCAGTAAGTACAGTAGCTGCACTTTGATGTCACAAAGGGAATCGTGTTATAATGCAAATAAACCAAGGCAATCCTTGGGCTGGTATGCTCTACCCCCTCCAACACACCCACCCATGGGCATTCAATGCAGCCTCATGGAGTTCAGAAGCTTTCACTTCCATTTTTATTAGTAGCAACAGCTTGACATATACTGTATCACTCAAACATCATAAACTGTGGTTAATCTTAATTCTGGTTTGTCTGAAACCAGCAAACTTCATACCATGAGCAATGAAGCTGGGTTGTTTGTTTCAACAAACCACAGTTAAGATTAACAACAGTTTAGTGTTCAGACGTAACGTTAAACTGTAGTTAACTAAAAACTGAAACAAAGGCTTCCGACTGCCTCCTGAATAAGAGAATGAGAAGAAGCCTCCCTTGGGCTCATTCACATCACAATAAACCATAGTTTAGCATGGGGTGTATATATAAGAAGTGTTTGGCAATTATTTTATCTGATACCCTACCATCTGTGTTTATGGGCAGATGAATAAAACGAGATGGGTAAAGCAGGTTAAAAATATGGACTTTTGTATCAAATTTTTTGTAAAACAATGGTGGTGGGGATATACTTGGGTGTTTTGTTCAGATACAAGTAATAAGCAGTACCATCAGTGGATTACATTTAAAACTGACATTTTAAGTGTAAAAGACTAATTGATTTTCCATTTTCAGAATGTTTATGTGTTACATTCACCTAATTACTATTGTTCTTAAAACTAATGGAATTTCATTCTGCCAGTAACAATAAGTATTCTCAAACAAATGTACGTAAAATATAAGATTAAAAACTTCCTCACAAAGAATAAACTCCTAGAGAAAAGATGCAAATAAAATTACTATCATAATCTTTTGTTTTTTATTTGCAAGTATAAAACTGAAGAGAAACAAAAGCAGGGAACATAGCATCTGTCATATCAGAATATAAAAAGATGATCCTGGCACAAAATGAAAAAGCTGTAATTCATTTGCAAATCAAGCCTGCCAGTTCTATTTCAAGCTGGCGGTAACTGTCAAGAGTTAACAAGATAATCACTTTCAATCCTGCCTTCAATGGTACATTACACTGTTATTCCATTCAATAAGGCCGTTCTTTGGGGCACTAGATGAATGGTTTTCATTTCTAACTCACACAAAAAGTTGCAAAAAAAATAATAATCCACGGGGCTTAAGGGAAAAAAATCCCTTTATGGGCATTTATCTGCCGGCACTTGCTTTTAGGCAAAATGAGATATTTGGACACATTGGTGTCCATTCATTTCCTCTATTCCTTCAGGTCCTCAGTCTGTTGTTTTAAAAACATTTGGCACAGTAGAATGAATTAGACACATTTTTTAAAAATGGATCATATTAAACAAATACTTCCACTTTATTAAGCTGCTTCATAAAGACAACAAAACATTTGAAGGAATAAGATTCTACTAAGTTTTAATTTTTGAAAAAATATAGTTCTGTAAGTACCATTAACATGAAAGAGATGTAATAAATTATTGCTCATTAAATAGAAAGTTAACAATTGCTGAACATAAACTTTATATTAAATAAAAGCATTAACGACTGTTCCATTATCCTTATTGAACAATTTAACATATGGTATTATTTTTCTGCTTTTTAGCCGGATTTTTGCATATGTTACAGCCACAAAATAAAGGGAAGACGTGTTTTCAGATATTAGGAGAAAACAGCTTTTGGAACCATGGTGAAGTGCCAACAATGTACTGTAGTGGTATAATAATGTAATAAGGTATTTGAAAAATCCGTCAATAAATCTGATGAATATCAGCTGAAAAGTTTTCAAAGGAAGCTTAAATATTAGATAACAAATATTACAAAGCGACGCAATAATCAAGAAGACACTGCTATCTTCTCATGGTTTTCAGATAAAGGGTCAACATGGAATTCAACATCGCACTCTTCAGATCATTCTGTCAATGCAAGCTGTTCTGGGTGTTCTCCTGACACTCCAGAGCAGATTTGGGGGCGGCACTGGGAAGGGGAAATGGAGGAACTCGCGTTGCGCTAGTGGGAGTCCTTGTGTGGCTTCCGCAAGTGTGCCAGGTTAGTTTATTCCAGACCATAATGTCCTAGATGAGGTAAGTTTCTCCAGCTTCATAATCCATACACACTATCATTTATTTCAATCTCAACTGGTACCAGATTCTGAACTCTCATGACATCTCCACAAAATTCTCCACATCTTCTAACTGCAAAGGCTTACCTATTACCTAAAAATTTATATAACACTTTCATTAAATGGATAATTTTCTGTAAAATGTAGGTTTACCCTGAGGTTACCTAGTGAAAAATAGTAAGCAGTGTTGTTCCTGGATGTCTTTTGATCTAATAAACTTCCCAATACAGGGCTGCCTTCGGATGTCTTCTAAAAGTCGGGGAGTTGTTTATTTCTTTGATATCTGAAGGGAGGGCGCCACTACTGTGAAGGCCTTCTGCCTCGTTCCCTGTAACCTCACTTCTCACAGTGAGGGGACCAGCAGAAGACCCTCAGAGGAGGACCTCAGTGTCCTGGCTGAACGATGGGGGGAAAGACGCTCCTTCAGGTATACTGGGCCAAGGCTGTTTAGGGCAGGGGTCGGCAACCTAAGGCCCATGGGCCACAAGCTGCCCATGGGGACCGTTTAACCGACCCATGGACCCCCGCCGCCCGCTCGGTCGGTCGGCTCCCGTGCGTGCCGCTAAACCAGCGCGGAGCACAGTGGGGGCCTTCCATGACGCTGACCAGATCACTGGAAATAACGTTTGCGCATGTGTGTACGTGCGTAAACTGTGGCCCAACGCGCGTCTGCAGGACCATGAACCGGCCCAAGCCACAAAAACTTTGCTGACTGCTGGTTTAGGGCTTTAAAGGTCAGCACCAACACTTTGAATTCTGCTTGCAAATGTACTAGGAGCCAATAAGGTGTGGTCCTCCCAGTCACCAGTCTAGCTGCAGCATTCTAGATTAGTTGTAGTTTTTGGGTCACCTTCAAAGGTAGTCCCACACAGAGCACATTGCAGTAGTCCAAGCAGGAGATAACCAGAGCATGCACCACTCTGGTGAGATAGTCTGTGGGCAAGTAGGGTCTCAGCCTGCGTACCAGGTGGAGCTGGTAGACAACTGCCCTGGGCACAGAATTGACCTGCGCCTCCATGGGCAGCTGTGAGTCCAAAATGACTCCCCAGGCTGCGCCCCTGGTCCTTCAGGGGCACAGTTACCCCATTCAGGACCAGGGAATCCCCCACACCTGCCCGCATCCTGTCCCCCCAAAGCAGTACTTCTGTCTTGTTAGGATTCAACCTCAATCTGTTAGCCGCCATCCATCCTCCAACTGCCTCCAGACACTCTGGTTAACTCAGATATGAAATACAGGCATAGCTGCCAAGTTTTCCCTTTTCTCGCGAGGAAGCCTATTCAGCATAATGGAAAATCCCTTTTAAAAAGGGATAACTTGGCAGCTATGAATACAGGTGTCCTCCCACTTACACACAATCAAGGTCATTGTAAATCTACTACTTTAACTTGCTAACAAACTAACCGCTTACTTGATAGCTTCTAGAAGTGGCGACAAAGTTTATAGATCTTATCAAGTGGCCACAGGTTGAGAAAGGCTTTGACTTTCATAGAGATTACGGTCCATTATTACTCAGTTCTGGCACTTCTCAGGTGGATTCTATTGCCATTATAACAGAACAAGGGAGGTGTTCATGGTGAGTTCTGGCACCTCTTTCTAGAAAAAGAGCACTGGGTGGTCTGTGTTTTTAGATATAGTTCATTAGTTGCTGCTTTGGAATTTGCATTAAGAGAAACTGTATTCATGCAGTTTTGATTGTCTATAAACAAATTTCTAGGTGTTGCACTTTTCATCACAAGATGTTCAAAACTATATTAAAACAATTGTTGCTGAGTTTGTTATTCACGCAGCAAGAAGGAATGTTATACAAGTTAACTTTTTATGTGCATATGATCACTGTATTTGATACCTTGCTAAGCAAAATTTCAAATGTGAGTGAACTGTACATTTTTGGTTGTTTTGTCTTTTACTGTTTTAAATATAAATTCCAGTTGCCCAGATGGCTAGTCAATAGCATTTTCAGTAAGCTCACTTACATAGTTTCCAAGCCACAAATATCCTCTAAATAGCTCACATGGGCACAAACACACAGAGTTATTTGGGGAAACGGAAAGGCTAGATATCTACCCTACAATTAAAAGCTGGGTGAGAGATATAAGCATAAATAGATAAAATATTTTTACCGAGCAGTAGTTCCACTAGAATGTGTCCAAATCAGCAACAAGTTGGGGAAACCAATTAACAAATAAGTTCTAAAGTTAAAATGTCATGCTCTCCTAAATACAAACTGGTTTATAGTTTCATAAGCTTTTACAAGCAATATAAAGCTCCTCAGATACACAAACAAGAGTTGATAACATGATAAATGTGTATGTGTATAGTCACACAACAGAAACTTGCACTCAAAATTTGACAGATTAATTAAAATTGATATATGATAGTCTCTCTCTCTCTCTCTCTCTCTCTCTCTCTCTCTCTCTCTCACACACACACACACACACACACACACACACACACCTTACCACATTCACCCATAATCTCTTACATAGCTTCCCTGTTTTGTTGCCCTACTATTACTCACAGCAAATAGCCCCTTCAGACCACAGCAGCAAAATCCTATGTGACCTTTTCCTCATACAACTTGTCCAGGGAGGTCGGCACTGTGCAAACACACCTATTGGCTCCATCACTGCATCCTCTGCACTACTTTGCCTATCCCATTCTCCCTCCTGGCAAGCAGCAGGGGCCTCCACTGAGAGGAGGCCAGGTAAGTGCTGCCACCCCACCCTGCCTCCTGATACAGTATATTCAATGGAGGACTTCTTGCACACGCCCCCAACATCTCCAATGAGGCAAGTAGCTACCAAAGTAAGGACCGTCTTGCCATCTGAGTGTCAGGGAGCCAGCCAACAATAAATCACAAAGAGTAAGTGAAGTTAACACTGGCCTCCCTCCTCTCCAGCTTCTGCCTCTGATTCTGATTCTGATTCTGCACTTCTCTCCATCACAGACTCTCCCTGCTCACTAAACCTGGTTACCTCTTCAGCTTCTGACACAGCCTCCTCCCAGGATTCAACCCTCTTCTCCCTTTGACCACTCCCTTTGACCACAGCTGGTGCCTCCTACCATTCCTCTGTGTCCAACCAGTCCATGATGTCGATGAAAACTCTTGCCAAAGAGGTGTGACTGGCATCTATTTTATTGTCCTTTGGACAATAGACGTTTTTCTTTTCCCAAGCAATTTTGAATCTTGCTGACTGTTTTAAGCTTCTTTTACCCAAGTTGTGTCTTCTGTTTGCAGTTATATTTTAATTATTTCATTCTCTTTTGTAAACTACACTGGGAATATGGCTTAAGAACACAACAAACCAACAGCCAGACCTACAGTTGCAGGTAGGTGTCACCCAGAGAAGACAGTTGTTGTTGTTGTTGTTGTTGTTGTTGTTGTTGTTGTTGTTGTTGTATATTATCATCATCGTCGTCGTCATCATCATCATCATATTTTGGATTTTCCATTATAGAATGGAACAGCTCGCATTAACAACCTTAGGTACTAAAAATGCTTTTAACATACAACAAAAAAGAATGAGGAACCTGTGGTCCTCCAGATGTTGCTGGACTCTTAAGGCTCCTCAGCTTGAACAGCATGGCCAATGGTTAGGAATAATGGCAACTGTAGTGCAGTAACACAAGGAGGACCACAGGTGCCCTATCCCGGCCCTAAATATTCACAAATCTCCTAAGCTTTCATGGACCGCAGTCCATCTCATCAGATCCAATAAAGCTTATGGCATAAAAAAAAATGTTAGTCTTCAAGTTACTACAAGATTCTTTGTAGTTTGTGCTGCAGCCAACTAACATGGCCACCCCTAACAATTGTTCAAAAGACAACAGATTGTGCAAGCAAAATTCCACTCATGCAACTGGACTTGCTCTCCTTCCTTTGCCCACCCACAAATTCTGTTTCCCCAACCCTCTGGAGCAAAATTTGAAGGTATGTGGGGCGGGGGGAGGAAGAGGAAGCCCTGTTGCAAAAGTGGAATTCAGCTACATAAGCAGACTTTGGATACAATATACAGTACCTTGATAATTTAAGCACTTAAAACTTACATGAATACAAAAGAAAACCCAAATGTAAACTAATTTCTTCATATAATATAGAGCAGGCCTTGTTTACTTAATGGAATGAGCCCAGTCGGTTTATATATAATTATATTAAACACTGAAGCAAATAGAGATCTTTTTAAAGATTAGTAAGGATGAGAGAGTGCAGATTTAGTGTTCTTAGCACAAACAGCAATTATATAATTTTTATTTATTAACTGCAGCTAAAGTGCAGCATTTTCCAGTTTTCTCTCCTAAAACGTTTTTGTTTTCATGCATCTAATTCAGGAGTAAAGGAAACAGCAAGCACATCTCATCTCCGCATTAAGAGCTTGTGACTATCTGCACTCAATATTTAGAACAGAAGCAGATCATTTCCATGCTGTGCAGAACAACTCCAGTCTTGTAACTCTCTACAAGTACAAAGGTGAAAATGTTGGCAGCTTCATTTCTAAAATCGGGGGAGGGGGTTGAAGAAGATTTGTTGTGTTGAAATTTTCATAGAATCAGAGCTGAAGGGTTGGAAGGGACCCTAAGGGTCATCTAGGCCAACCCCCTGCAATGCAGGAATCTCAGTTAAAGCATACATGGCAGGTGGCTATCCAACCTCTGCTTAAAAATCTCCAATGAAGGAGAGATCACCACCTCTCATTGGAGTCTGTTCCAGTGTCACTCAGCTCTTACGTCAGATGTTTAGTCAGAATCTCATTTAATAATAATAAATAATAATAATAATAATACCTTTATTGTCTATGTACAAGCTGTGTACAATGAAATTAACCAAGCCTCCCCCCCCAAACACTCAATCTCATTGCACTCTGTGTGCTTGTCGCACAACACACCAACCCCGAAAGTCAGTAGAAACTGTTTTTTAGCCTGTTGGTACGACTGATTATACTTCTATATCTCACTCTCCTAAGGCAACAATCCCTTGTGATGCCATCTAGCTGGCTCAGGGGACAGCCCATGATATCATGTGCTGTGTTCACCACCCTCTGTAAAGACTTTCTGTCTGTGGCTGTCAAGCCAATGTACCACACTGTGATACAATATGAGAGGATGCTTTCTATTGTGGACCGGTAGAAGGAGGTAATCAATTGTTGTTTAACATTGTTCTTTCGCAAGACCCTGAGGAAATGGAGTTGTAACTTCCAGCCATTGGTTTGAGTTCTACCCTGCAGAGCAGGAGAAAACAAGCTTGCTCCATCTTCCACGTGACAGCCCTTTAGCTACTTGAAGGTGGCTTTCATATCTCCTCCCAGTCTCTTCTTTTCCAGGCTAAGCATACCCAACTCCTTCATAAGACTTGGTTTCCAGAGCCTTGATCATCTTGATCAGCCTCCTCTGCACACGTTCCAGCTTGTCAATATCCTTCTTTAACTGTGGTGCCCAGTACTGGGCACAGTACTCAGGGCTTTTTTCCCTAGAAAGAGGTGCCAGAGCTCCCCCCCCTTTTAGGGGGAGCACCCACGAAAAGTTGTAAAGCTTTTTTTCCCTAGTTTGCCCGGTCGACCCAACACCACAGGGGAAACATAAAAACCGGCACTGCTGACTACCACCAGCGCTGCACCACTGAAATTGCCCTGCCGCACATCACCTCCACCATGCAGCACAGAGCACCGTGGCATGTTTTTGTATCCTTACAACAACCCTGTACAGCTCGTCAACATTCTTATCCACATAGAGATGGCGGGTGGTGGCTATGAGACAGTGGCTTGCTTACATTCACCTAGTGAGTTTATGGCAGAGGCAAAATTCAAACTCAGTCTTTTAGCCACCAGGCTACACCAGTTGTTGCAAAGCTGCTGAGATCCTTTTTACCCCACAGCAATACATACTTTTTAAAAAAAAAAAAAATACTGTTTCATAACTAACTATATTTACACTACACAATTAGAGCAGAATGATTTAAGAATTATTAACTTCAGTGCTACTTCTTGCCTTATTTTGGCAAACCTTTTTTTAATTATTCAAATCACACATGTGCAGTTTCTGGTGGTACATTAAACCCTTGAGATAAAAACTCTCTAACTCTTCTTTTTTAAACCCTTAAATTAGCAAACATGATACCAAATAATATATGCTATAGGCATAGGTCTTCTGTGAAAAGCTGGGCTCTTCATGTGCTTCAGCTGCGATATAAGCCACTGAGCCATGGCCAATGCAAGCTAATTTGAATAATCAATATGACAACCTTATTTTTCTAATGCAAACAGGATTGATACAGTAAGGTGTCTCACTGCCACATCACAGTCATGGCCTCTTTTAACCCATAATTAGATTTAGGTGATTATCCCTGCTCTTCCTTACAAGTGTACAGCTCGGATAAGGGATGACAAAAGCTATCTGCCACTTATTTATCCTTTGTAGACGATAGGTTATCCAGGGAGATAGAGGGTAAGATCTTCAAACAATTGTTATTCATATCATCTACACTTTAAGATAGTCCCAGCCTCTATATGTGCTAAGTGAAAATAGCCCAGAGCAGTAGGTACACGAAGGATGCTTAAGAGCATCAGGGTAACACAGATGGAAATTCAAGGTGATGTCTGCCAAATTATGCCTATCTTAAATTGGTTATCAAAAAGAAATATCAGGCAATGGTGGTTTTTTCCAGATTACCACCATCTTCTTTGATTTTTATAACCAAGGTTTAACTTGTTTCAAGGATATGTTGTAAAAATGTAACCAAAACCTAGCATCAGTCAAATCATATTACTAAAATAAACATGGATAAGGAAAAGTCCATGGTAGAAATATAATAACATTTAATTTACAATTTACAACTCCTCTTATCTCAAACACTTAAACTGCAATCCTAATATTTAAACAAAATTATAGCCATTCTACATTTTGTTATGCCTAATAGAAAAGCTAATAAGATATAAAAGTGTGATCATGTTAGTAATATTTGTACCGCATTACATAAAAGAGGGCATCAGCTTAAGCAGTGTATCTTACAACTTTTTGTAAGCAAAATGAGCATATTTCAGAATATACTTTTGTAAACCACTATACAATCACATCTTATATCAGTCCAGAAATTTAAAACTTTAAATTTAGACAGACTGCATTTAGATAGATATAAAAATAAAGCTGTTTATAATCTGTGAACTACATAAAATCAAATTCTGCATTCAAATTAAATTATATAAATCTGCATTTTTGCATAATCACCCAATTTTACATAATAATCCTGTCTAACTGACTTTGCACATGGGACCAGTAGATTTCAGAGGAAGCCACTGTGGAGGTCCTTCCTTTCAACATCCTAACTAGCAACCTAAATTTTGCTCCAAGGACCACAGCTATACTTCCCCATGTGATTGGTACCAACATGCACCACCACAACTGACTCCTCCCCAGCAATTTCTACCAGGCTATCTAGGTGGGTCAATTCACCCTGCGGTCTGTATGACCTACAAAGCTCTACATGACTTGGGACCAGGATGATTGAGGAGTGCTTTCTTTCATACAAACCTGTAAATTAAGATTTGAAGAGGCTCTCCTCAGTGTCCAGTCAAAATGTGAATTGGTTGGGATGCAGAAGGACTTTTCTGTAGCCACATCTTGACTGGAACTCACTGCCAAGAGAGGCCCCTCCAATGATCTTCTGCCACTATATAAAAAACTTTTGTTTTCAGCAGGCCTTTGATGCTGAGTTATTAATTGCAATCTTTCTGGCTTATTAGTTGATGGGCTATCTGGTAGTCTCTCTCATCTCATTTGTGATTGTTTCAAATTATTGTTGTTGCTTTAATTGCTTTTTTAATAAAATCTTGTAAACCACCTTGAGCAGTGCAAACCCTGGCTGGTCTCTTTTCAGTCAAAAATGAAGCAAGAAAAGTTCTGTTTGCGGAGGTGTCTCTCTTCTGCTTAATCATATACTTCTTTAGATACTTGCCTGTAACTTCACCAGCAATGGCAACTTTTAATAGCCACATTAGTCTGCTGCAGCAAGAACAAGAGTCGTCTTGTGGCATCACCACATCATCATCCTCTAAGCCAAATTTCTCCAACTTTGGTTCCTCCCATCATCCCTGATCAAAGATGATCATGCTAGCTGGGGATGATGGGGGTTGTAGTTTAATAAGATTCAAGGACCCGAGTTTACGGAAACCTGCTCCAAATGCTCCAGGAGTTTTTACAAAGACCCCTCCACCTACAGTCAATGTAAGGCTGTTTTCCAGCATAATTGCCACAAAAGAGGACAGTTTTTGGTAGGGGCCGCAGCTGAAGAGCAAATGTAACCTTCTCCTCCTTAGGTGCAATCTCTATGTCAAACAACCTCCTCTAGCAATTAAACTTCAACAAACTAAAAATAATATTTCAAGCGCAACTGCTAGGAGTAAGGAGTCTGCATGTGCACATGTAGGTATTAGATCTGTATTAAGTGTATTCGTTATTAGTAATTACTATGTGTGAGAACTTATGTGTACACAAACATGTATAAGAGAAGTCCCACCCAGTTTTTGCAACGACCCTGCCTACTACATGTGGCCCCCATAAAGGTAACTGTTAACACCAGTGTTTCCCAACTGGGAAAAAGGTTGGGAAACACTCCGTTAGACTGAATTAGTTTCCCACTTTATAGCTTTCAACTACAGAGAGCCAACAACAGTTTACAATCCATCATGATTACCTCTCACAGGCCTCGAGAATCCAGTCTTTCTTTAGTATTAATAGTTCCACAACCTCAAGCAACAACTTGCCATCAACAATGAGCTGCCTAACAAAGATTCAAACACAATAATAAACCTCTGTAACAAGCCCATATCCCTACTGTGTTCCATTTCTTACTTAGGCACCATCATAATGAGACCCAGTATCATCAGTCATCCCATCAAGACCTGATTCACCTGCATATCTTCCAACATAATATAGGCTATATTTGGACAACAGTGTTGTTCCATTTATAAAAGCCGGACAGGTCACTCTCTAATGCAAAATGACTTTACAGAAAAGATCTAGTGATGATAATTTGCAACCTATTATGGATAATCTTCAACTTTTTATTAGAATAAATATTTCATTTACACAAATCAGCGTACCTGTTTTGCTTGTAAAATTGTTTTAAAAATCGCAGTTAGAAATGTCAACAGAGAGTGAACAACTTTTTCTGGTTGGAATCTGGATGTGATCTGGTATTAATCCACAAGAGGTCTGCACAAATAGTGACCTGTCATTCTGAGCATAGCCTGCCACATATACATACTGTGGACAGTCAGCTAGATGCCTAAAATCTCCTTCCCAATCCTCCCCCCCCCCCCCAGTTCCTGGTTGGCAGGCAAAAACAGTAGCTAGGAGAGTGATGGTTCACAAATTGTGCAAGTCTAGTTCCCTTTTTAAAATAAATAAATAAATGAACATTTACTTAGAATGTGTTTTAAAAGGAGTTTATTAGTCATCAATTGCAAAACTCAATATGAAAATAGGCTCTTGCATTTTCACAGAAACATGTGAAAACACAAATAAATAACTGACATTATTTCACATTTCCTTGCAACCCAGATTCAGCAAGTGAATAGAATCATGTGTACACAAATGCAAATATTCATTCTTATTCAAGTACCATGGTTTTTTGTTATTCATCTGCAGTTTTAATGACATGAATGTCATTTGATGGAAAAGTAAAGGTGGTATTTAAACACAAAAGTGTAACATTTTATTTTCTACAAGGCTGTATGCCCTTCTCTCTCAATAGCCTAGACAATTTACAGTACAGTACTATCAGATAGTCATAAGATTTTAGAAACACAGTTCTAACCCTGTTTTAATATTGCATTCAGTGTTATCTTACAACAAAAAGGTCACTACTTTCAATGAATGATTGTTAAGGACTTTTCTGCTTTAGTTGCCTGACAGCAAAATATTGGGCACATGTTTAGGTGATTACTGTATCTCTGCAGTTCAGTATCTGGAGGGTTTCTGAATGCTACTCTAACTACTTAAAGCCAGTAAAGAGATTACAGCTCACACTAACTGGATTTTCACAGCTCCATATCATTCAGTTTGGATTCTTCATAACAGATTAAAAGGGTCCATTTAAACAATAGCCAGCTGCTTTTTAAATGCAAGGTACTTGGGGGGTTCAAAATGCAGCTTTAGGTTTTAAAAAATCCCCTTTTAGGTGGGAAAAATCTTTTCTTGAAGGAATGATTCAAATAAAATCCCACAATAACTCCAATTAAAGTATTATGAAAACACAACAATGCTGCTGGAAGTTTAAAGCTCTATAATTCTCAAATCCATAAACAGTTTCATATTACATGTCTCTAAAGTTTCCAAATAGGTTAACAACTCTTTTTGAGAACAAGAAATAAGAAATTAAATTTAAATACTCCAATACATCAATATGAATACAGGATTAAAACTTAAAAATGCACATTTACACTATACTCTAGTAGCCCAAATTCTTAATGCATTTCTTATGCCTTCATAAGAATTAGATTATCTAGAAATTGGAGCCTAACACTTTCCTTTGCCAGCAAATATATATTTATTGCAGTGCAACATCACCAAACAATGTGACATCATGCTAATAATTAAGAAGTGTTATTCTTGCTTTATAGAAAGTCAAGCGACCTGCAGCCAAGTATTTGATTGGTTATGTCAAATCATTGTGAATTTCAGCCTCTCTCTCTCTCTCTCTTTTCTGCAGCTTAAAGCCTTTTGCTTCCCTCTTTTCTGTTTTTCCCTATTTTCCCTTGCTTTCTGAGGCACCACACTCAATATTGTCTTTGCTTCTCATTCTTCTTGGCCACACCCTCAGGCATCTGCTCCTTTCCCATGTACATAGATGGCATTATATTTACAACAGCAGCAGCAGCAGCAGCAGCAGCAGCAGCGGCAGCAGCAGCAACAACAACAACAACAACAACAACAACAACAACAACAACAACAACAGGTTATAATATACACTTAGAAGATTGGGGGAAGCTATGGAAAGCAGGTATAAACTTTACAGGGTGTCATGCTTTGAAAGAAAACATAATGAATATGATGTATAGATGGTATATAACACCAGTAAAGTTGGCTAAAATGCATAAAGTAAGTAATAAATGTTGGAAATGTAAAGAAAAAAAGGTACCTTTTATTACATGTGGTGGGACTGTAAGAAAGTAAAATGCTTCTGGAAAATGATATATAATGAGATGAAGAAAATGTTGAAATATGCATTTGTGAAAAAACCAGAAGCATTTTTACTGGGCATTGTAGGTACAGAAATTAATAGACAGGACAAAAATCTGTTTTTATGTGCAACTATAGCAGCGAGAATATTATTAGCCCAACGATGGAAACAGGAAGAATTACCAGTGAAGGAGGAGTGGCAAATAAAACTGATGAAGTATGCAGAACTGGTGAAATTGACTGGGAGAATCCGGAACCAGAAAGACCAGGACTTCCTTAAGGAGTGGAAGAAATATATGATTTATTTGAAAGACAATTGCATTAATGTAACACCGCTTGTAGGTTTACAAGAAGTTTTGTAGGGGGGACTATATAAATTATTGGAAAATGATTTAGGAAGGAAATAATTAGGAAATGAAGTTCAAAAACATTAATTATAATAAAATGCTTGATTAGATAGTAAATTTGAAAATCATTAGACAGGATTGATGGAAGTCTCAGGCTATAATAGCCAATATGAGGGTGATGTGATGTAATGTAATGTGAAGTTTTGTTTGGAAAATATATGAAAAAATTAATAAAAATTGTTTTTAAACAACAGCAACAATGACCCTTCTATCTGCCCTACCCCCTTGTGACAAGGAGTCCCAGGTAACAAGCACCAAAACTAAAAAACTGTATGAAGAGTTTAAAAATGTTCAAATATCATCATGGCTAAATCATAGAATCTTAGAGTTGGAAGGGACCCAACCCCTTGCAATAAAACATTTTCAAGATTGCCAGGAACAACATCTTTCAGCCAGGAAATACCTAGATGAATAGGAATGTTTTAAAATTCCGTCTAAAAGTTAATAATGAAAGGGACAGACACACCTCACCAATCTCTGCTAGAAGTTTCATCACCACCAAAACAAAATCATATAGTGCATTATAATATATATGTAATAGCACTTTACAATACAGATATGGAAGCACAAATGTTTAGTATCAAAGTAGCAGTCAATTGTAGCACTTGACCCAATTATCTTTATTCCATAAGGTTAACTACTTGATTTGAAATTTTCAAACAGATCAGAGAATTCTACAGGTTTCACCTGCTATACAAGACTTAAAATGTGAGTGAAACAGCTGAACAGCCAGTGGCTTTATGGTCAACTTTAAAGTTGACAAGAGAGGGAGGGGAATCAAAGTCGAGAACTCATTGGTGGCATCCGGCAGTTTTCCTATCTTCTTTACCACAGCAGAGGAAAAAAGTCATGAGTACAATTCATCTGGATAGGAAGCTCATTTCAAAAGCTCATTTCGCATTTCTAACTGTGATGATGTACCATGCCAAATTCAAGCTACAACAAAGCAATGTTAAAGATGCCTTCATGACATTATCTCATCTGTTTCTGGCTCACTATAGAAAGCAAAAGGCCCTTTCCAACAACTGATAAAGTTCAAAACCAAAAAAAGAGCACATGGAGCACACCTTCAGCCATCAATGATTCTGGATACATTGAGCTTCAGACAGTGAGGAAAAAAATACAGTAACATCATCCAATGAGAAGAAGCATACCAGATCTTCACTTTCAAGATTACTCCACAAGCCACAGCTATCATCTTATAAATGGAAACAGTGAACTATATCCGCCCCGCCCCATGATGACCTGGATTGCAAGTTGCAATCCTCCCTCTCAGTGCAAATTATTCAAAGTTTATAACCTAGAAAACTGGAAACAACTGTTTGGTGTAAGAACTGTTGGCCATTTTGCAGACATAAGGGCTCATTTTGTTCAAGAAGGGAACTGAGATGAAGCAGAAGCTCCCTCCTGGAGGAAGAGGGGAAACCATTATTGCTTATCCTCACCATCTCGTATCTCAGTCTCCCGAATGGAATTGGGGATACAAGGAGGAAGTGGAATAAGCAAAAAAATAGTCTCTCCCCACCCTTTCTCCAGTCCAGTGCATGTCAAACTCCACTGACTGCAAGTCTAGATCCAACTATGAGAGACCAAAGGACAGTAGAACTATTGTTTAAAAGCTTTCAATGCTGTAGGAAATGTTGCTCCACAGATTTATCAGGACATCCCAGATTACCTGCTAGTTTGTCACGAGGTGAGTGGCCAACCTATCTTAAAATTCTGATAAAAACTACTTCTTGTTGTTTTTTGCACTAATGGTGGGGAAATTCCTCAACGCCTTTATTGAAGAGGCTACTAACCTTATTGGACCAGCAGACACATTTTGAGAAAATCCTGTGGGCCATAGTCACAAAATGGCTGCTATTATTTGGTGGGGCTTCTGTGATGCTAGATACACACCCCACTCCCCTTTTAGTTATCCTATATTTGGGTGTTTTAAAACAGAATACACATAAGGCTCCACATTATTTGTCCCAATCTTTGACCACTATCAGTTTTTGCTTTTAAATACTTATACAGAATAGCAACTTTCCATGTACTATTCCTAAATAATATACTTGCTCTCTATTGCTTGATATAATAAATAAGCAGCTTAAGCAATGGCTTTAATCATGACCATTTATAGCAGACACTTAGCAGGTTTTATTTTGTACAAATAGTTAAAAATGCTTTGGATCAGACCAAATGTCACTCTTGTCTAGCATTCTATTCTATCAGTGGCTAACCAGATGCCTATAGGAAGCCCATAAGCAGAACATGATCGCAATAGCCCTGTCCCATCACAGAAACTGATGATTAGAGGCATGTACTGAATGTAATACAAAGCCATCATGACTTGCAGCTATGGATATCCTTATCCTCTGTAAATTAGTCTAATTCCCTTTTTTAAAGTCACCCGAATCTGTGGCCATCAAATTCCAGATTTTAGCAATGAGCTTACATTATGAAGAAGCACTTCCTTCCATCTGTCCTGAATCTTCCAATAGACATATTCACAGAAAAGTATTATGGGCCAGGCAGAAAACATCTCTCTGTTCACTTTCTCCACACCATTAATAATTTCATACACCTCTACCATGCCCCATTGCTTGTCATTTTTCTAATCCAAAAATCCCCAAACGTTGTAGCCCTTCTTCTTAGGCAAGTTGCTTCAGCCCCTTGGAAAATGTTGGGTTCCCCTTTAACTTTTTCCAGCTCTGTAATATCCTTTTTAAGGTGCAGTCACCAGAACTGTACACTTACAGTCACACCAGGAATATGTATAATAGCATTAAGATACTGGCAGTTTTATTTTCAGTCCTTTTCCTCGTGATCCCTAACCTGGAATTTGCCTTCTTCTCAATTGCTGCAGACTGGGGCAAAATTTTCATCAAACTATCCACCATGACTCCAAGATATCTTTCCTGGTCAGTTATCGCTAGACTCCATCGGTGTATTTGAATACATTGGTGTATTCAACCCAACAAATGGGTTGAATTATTTAATTTGAATTAAGTTGATGATGTTAACACACTGCAGTCATCAGCTAGTAGAAACCTCAACCAAATAAATAATAAAAGAAACCTCAACCAAAATTTAAAATTTTACTTTAAAGTATTACATGCAAAAACCAAACAAGAAATAAAAAAACAGAAAACAAGTATATAATTAAGTAAACAATGCTGCCACGGCTGCTGCTTCAAGGTAACACTTCATCCAGTGAAACATTTAGCCTTCGCCACTTGTGAAAGACAACAAGATCTCTTTACAATGTCTCATCTTTTTCAATAAATTTTGCATAGAAACATGTTGCTCAAGCACAGAGTTGCCTGCTGTCACACTGGAAGTATGATAAATGTTTAATGAAAACAACACCACACAGCTTGGTGTCAGACAACAGCTATCACACAGACCCACTTTGATCTAAAGAGGCACTTAAAAGGAGTTCTGAACATGCTTTCTACCACAGAACTCTTATAACCTATATGCAAATCAGGCAAAATTAGCATAAATGACTTCCTGCTGCATAAAGTACTAAGAGGTAAGAAAAATATGACAAGCTCCAAGAGTGTCTGACTGCTGTCAAACTAAGAATAGTCCAGCTTTCCTCGTTTATTTTCTCATGTTTTCTGCCAAGTGCTAAAAGCCTATCAACAGGCATTTATTTATAAAATTGTGGCCAGCAAAAGTCACTAGATAAGGACATTAGTTATACAGAAAATCCAGCTACAAAAATGAGCAAATTTCAACTGAAAAATGTTAGCCAAAACACTTTTTCTTTCGAAGTCCTTCATAGGAAATACACCAAAAAAGAAACTCAAACATGTCCATTCCTGAATTGTAAGTGTGTCTGCCCCCCAAGTTACAATTCACACTGGCTTCCCATTGGTGGGTCTCATGGGTTCTTTTAAAATACAAAAGATCCCAAAAATCGTCCTATCCACCCCCCTTGATGGTGCAAGCATTAAGCAGATAATACAAGCAACAAGTGTAAGTGACATTCATCATGACTCCAACTTACAACTCTTATATGCAATAAAAAGTTTGGCAAGGAGGTTTAGATCTAGGAAAAGTAAGAGAGAGGGTCATCTCATTATTAAATACTAGCACTGAACACAGTGGCTTCAAACATTTCTTCCTGTTGAGTCCACAATACAATAATCCCAGAGACGAATCTTCCAGAAAATCCTGCAGTTCTTCAGGCCCATCTTGTAGAACAGGCATCCCCAAACTTCGGCCCTCCAGATGTTTTGGACTACAATTCCCATCATCCCTGACCACTGGTCCTCTTAGCTAGGGATCATGGGAGTTGTAGGCCAAAACTTCTGGAGGGCCGCAGTTTGGGGATGCCTGGTGTAGAACATGCCAAAATATCAACATCCAGGTACCATCCTAACCACTGTCAGAAAACCTACCGTAGTCTGATGAGACCTTGCCTTCTGGTGCTACTACTATGATATTCATTTTAAGTAATTCAAGTATTTATTACCACCAGCTATTGAACTATAATATTTCAGTTGAAGTGAATACCAAAACATAACAGACTTTCTTAGAAAGAGCATTTCATGGCTTATGGAACAGTATGTATAGTTTGGTTGAACATTGACCCACTTTTCTGCCTCACACCTGCTAGTTATCCCAAAAGGTAACAACTTTCAGTAGCACAAAAAGAGCTTAAGGCTTGTGAGTATCCCTTTCTTATCCAAATAGGGATAGAAACTGGCACTAAATAACAGTAACATGTTGCTGTTAGCAAGCTAAATCTTCAAAATGACAAATAGCTGTATAACAAAAGTTTCTTAGATCCATATTCCCTATGCAGGCATTCTTTGATCACCGTCTGATTAAATGAAAACTATATTCCATATTAAAAGGTATAGGAGGTGTGAATTACATCAAGAACCTCCTGTCAAATTTCATTCAGTAGCTTATTAATATTTGAAGTGTTTCTAAACAGTATGAAAACCTTATTTTCAAAGCCCTACATATACAAGATGATCTCTGAGGGAGAGAGGCCAATGTTGTAAATTAATCTATTTTACCAAGATGATATGAATATTGCATAGAACAGAAAATCATGGTACCCCAGACTGTATGAGTAATAATATACTCATGCTGTTATAGCATCTATCCCCTATCACTTCTAAATAGTATATTCCTTTCAGCAACTTCCAACAAGATCAAATGTCACCGATGTAACTCCTAGGGTTTGGGTCAATGAGTCATAGATCTGCGGCAGAACAATGTGCTCACTTAGGCAGTATCAATACCAGGAGTAACCTAAATGCACCAAAGTACATTCAATGATTCTGTAGTTATCACCAGGTGCAAAATAACATGAAACTAAAAGACATATACCTAGCTCAGTTTAGTCCTTGTCAGAAACCTGGTACATGAATTTTGTTTGAAGAAAATACCCCATTTTGTGAATGGTGAACAGGAAAGATCTATTAAAGTACTCTTTTTTTTCTTTTTTGCAAACTAAAAACATCTGGTTAGATTTGGGCCATGCAAAGAAACACGGTTTGCTTCAATAAATCATCATAGTTGTGTTCCAATTACACAGTCAGACGTAACATTGCTGTTATACCGCAAATTGTAGTGTAAAGCAACCAACTGCCTCAGGAAAAGAAAACAACACTTACAGCACACTTTTGTAGCAAATAAGAATTACTGCTTTTGCCAGGGATGGTTAAGTAATCCATCTGCTCCGTATCTGGAAAAGAACTGACCAGATCCACACCTTCTGTATCATTGTGTAGATCTGGAAAAGAACTGACCAGATCCACACCTTCTGTATCATTGTGTAGATCAAAATATACTGTGGCAATCACCCCACACTTTGAACTGCTATTTAGAATTTGACAAGGTGGTCCATGGGCCGCCTTTAACATTTTTTTCTTTTAAAAAAACAAAAAACACGTCTTTCTAGCTGCTTGAATCAGCCTTCATTTTTTCATATACAAAGCGCTTCAGAGGAAGGTGAGGTGACATCATCACATCCCATTACTCTTGGAGTTCAAGAGGCAATTTCAGCACCATTTTCAAAGTGTGTGGGTAGTGTAAAGTAGATGTCCTTTTTGCTATTCCAAGTGGCTAGCAAAACACGTTTCAAAAAGAGAATTTATAGAAGGATCACCTTATCAAATTCAAAGTGGATAAAATAGAGGGGTTTGGTGCAGGATATTGTTTTGTTTGTTTGCTTTTATTGCACATTCATGTAGAAATGAGATGAAACAGGCAAAAGAGGGAACAAAAGTAGAAAAGAACTTGAACGGAATAAGCATATCCCTACTCATGAGCTTACCTCCAATACCATCGTCTAAGAATAATCTTCTTACATTTAAGCTATTTTTAATGTTACATAAAACTAAAATGATACAAGTTTGGTTATTTTATTAACAAGTTTTTGTTGATGAAACAGGGGGATGAATGTGCCCCTGGTGTTGTGGAGACTTTATTAGGTCCTCTAACAATGCTGCCAGTGTAGACATAGAGACAGAGTTGGCTTCCAGGACTGCTGAAGGGTCTGGTTCCAGCATCTCTAGAAAACTATATGGCGTATCCAACCTGAGCCTGATGCCCACTTAACAAGCTTGTTATACTGCTGTAAACCTTTGTTTCACTGACAAAGCTTCTAACCTAACACAGCTACAACATTTCACTTCAAAGGCCATATCCTTGGAAAGCAACCATCTGTCCACAGCTCACTTCCTATTCAGTGTTTATCTTATGCTCTTCAACACCAACACCACCATTTCTGACATCACTGGACAAACACTTGTCAAAGCATACAGCACGGATGTAAGAAGCCTCAAAGAAAAGCACTCCAGATAACACTAAAAAAAGCCCATTTGGACAAACACTGGGAACATGAACACCATGGAATATCTAGGTACGCCAATACCGGCAAGTTCAGCAGCAATAAAATAGCATCTTTCTGTGACCGGCAAACTTACATACTAGATTTCACCTTTTCTTAAAAGATATTAAAACAGATTCAACTTCTTCTGATCAATGTGAATTATTCCATGGTCCAGATTTGCTTAGACATCATTCTACACTATGATATCCAGAGGTTGGTAAAAGTCAGTATTCAGGTGTATTTTTAAAGGGTGGGAAAAGATCGACGTTGTAGGTGCCTGATGCATTGCTGCATATCTGAAGCAAGATCACTCCATAAAGGGAGAGCCACCCTAGTGAAAGCCCTCTTCCAAGTTGTTGTGAGATGGATTTCTGCCAGATAATCTGACGATCTTAGTAAACAAGAAGGTCTGTACCAAAAGAGGTGTTCTATCAGATTGCCTAGTTTCAAGATGTTCAGAGCTTGTAAATCCATAAGAAGACCTTAAACTTGGCTCGGTAGCAAATAGGCAATTCTTTTAGCACAAAAGTTAGCTGTGTGTGGTAGGGTCCTCCACTAAGTAACCTAGTCCCCACATTTTGCACCAGCTGCAGTTTTCAAACCAACCTTTCCAGCAGCCCCAGAGAGCTCATTGCCATAGTCCAGCCTAGATGTTACCAATGTGTGAGTCACTGTAGCTAAACTATTTCCATCAGAAACAGTTACAGCCGTACCAGCTGAACCTAGTAAAAGGTGCTCCAAACCACTAGGGCCATCTGGTTCCCCAGTGACTGCATAACCAGTCCTTCAGAGAGAGTGTAACTCCACCTCAACTTTCCAGTTCCCAAACTTGAGGACAACTCACTCACAGACCTGTTTTGCCAGGATTCAGTTTTAGTTTATTGGCCCTTATCCATCCCATATGCATCTAGACATATTATTTTAGTCCTCTGTTTCTTTAAACTCTGGATCTGTGAACGTGAATTTTATTTCAAGAAAAGAAAGAAGGACAGGATCCAAGATGCTGAACTTATGCTCATAATATATTTTTACTCCTAAATCATTTTGTATGCAGCAAAAATCACTTTGTATGCTGTCTGCAACAAAATAAAATTAGTAATACTTCAACTTGCTTGTTGAAAATATTACCGAGATCATGCATATGAAGCTCTTTGCACACTCTGAAGTGCTACAGAAATATTTTTATTATTATGACTCAGTATTGTCACATACACAGCAGAAACAATTGCTACAGATAGTGAAAGACACATGCTAACATGGTGATAGAAACAGGAAGAACAAGGTCCTAATGTAAAAAAATTCCTTCCAGTAGCACCTTGGAGACCAACTAAGTCTGTCACTGGTATGAGCTTTCGCGTACTTAGTTGGTCTCTAAGGTGCTACTGGAAGGAATTTTTTTATTTTGTTTTGACTACGTAAGACCAACACGGCTACCTACCTGTAACTAGAACTAAGGTCCTAATGAATGGCCTTGCTTGCACATCACATAAACCATAGTTTAAAATACTATGGTTTAATATAAATAAATAAAAAGCAGCCTGCTACTGTACGGTGATCAAAAGTTCCCACAGTGCTCCTCTGCTGCAGGCACAGGTTTGAGTATGGCTTGTGTTCTCCAAATCCAGGAGCAGGTTTGTGTCCTCTAAAAAACTCACAAATGGAAACCAATGTTTATTCTTATCTTACAGCTCATAGTTTGTTTGGATGAAACAAACCATGAGCCTGAGTTAATATGACACAGCATGCCAGGCTTGTCTTTCCACAACACAACAGCAGTAAGTGCTGACCTGATTAGTGACCTACATTTGGGGGCAGGAGAGGACTACTGGGATCTATATAAGATCACAACATATTAAATATTTCTAAAAGAAATTACTTAAAACAGAGGAAAAAATAATACTATGATATTCAAATTATCTCACTATTTCATTACCGGTAATTGATTTCCTTTGTTACTTACCCACTTTGGGTATAATGCTGATCCTTTTCTTTTCCTCTAGCCCGCTCCTTCTCTCTTGTCTTCTCTTTATCTCTGCCTTTACGTCTTTCTTTATCACGAGACCTACTGCGTGTTCTTCTGTGACTGGTCCTTTCACTGCTTCGGCTATAAGAACGTTGTTGAGGTCTGGAGTGGGACCTATAAGGTTGAACAGTAAGCAAAGTGGGTTTGTTTGTTTTTTCCAGTGTGGACCCACACCTTTGGAACTCTCTTCCCAGGAAGATACATATGGCCCCATCACTGCAGGTTTTTAAAAAAGCTACTGGACTTAATTGCAATTACTATATTTTCAGGAATGCTAGACTCTTGCAAGAAACTATCTCGTGAAGGTACTGTACCCTGAAAGGGGTCTTAAAATTATTTAAATAAACAAACTATGGTTTGCACATATCACACTTCTCCAGTTCAGAGCAAAACAGCAAAATATGGCTTGTTGCTGTATCAGGAATGAAAGTATTTTACTGCAACCTATGAGGGGATAGAAGGAGGAAGCATGTGATTTCAAGGCTGTTCATAATGCTAAACCGTTTCTTGCATTACTTTTTAATGGAGCTCTTATGTTATTCTCCATGAGCACAGGCAGTATAACTAGCTGCTAGGAAGAAATGAGAAGAGTTAGTAACAATCACACTTTAATCTTTTATTCTGTACAAACTTTAAAAAAAACCTCGATTTCACAGTGCAGATATAAAACCCTGTATGTTTCCTATTAGAAATCCTGATTTTGAGCATATACAAATGTAATGCAATACTCATTTAATTTACTAAAACCTGAAGATTGATTAAAATTTCTTAAACAGAATGGTGGTCCTAATGAAGCAGCAACCACCGACAGTTGCCTTAGATCCTTTCAAACAGATGATGAGGAATGTTCTGCAGTGAATTCAATGAACTGCCACTCCATACAGCTATAGCTTTAGTGAAAAATGCTGATGTTGCAGATTCTAAATCAGTTTAGAAGCAGTCTTCTATAATCCACTCAATATGGCATTGTCTTTATTGGAAGATGTTGCATGGTTCACTTTATGCCACTAGGAGGTTATCCCACCAATATACCAGGTTCACAGTTCCCCAAAATTTTCTGGAAACATTTCAAGTGCTGCTTCTTACCAATAAAGCTTCCACATACAAAACTTAGAAAGATAACTTTTTCCCTTAGGGTACAAGCTTATGCTGCATTCAGACGCACTAAATCATGGTATAGTGCTGTAAGAATGAAACTGCAAGAGTGAGTCTTAGACCTAAAGACTCTTTCATTTCTTGCTTTTTTCATACACAAGACAATGAGATCTAAAGTCTACATTTGCAGTTTATCACAAACTGCACTTTCCCATTTTGTTCAAATTCTGGTTTGTTAACAAACCGTAGTTGTTGTTTTTTACAAACCACGGTTCTAGGAAACTACAGTTTTTGTTTACAAACTGCAAATGAAAGATTAGAACTGCATATGAAGGAGGAACCATAGCACTAACCCATGGTTTAATATTACATCTGAATGCAACTTTAGTCTCACAGCTACAACAGGCCCTCCAAGTGTCCCTATTTTCCAGGGACATCACTGATTTAGAGAAGCTGTCCTGGTTTCTGATTTGATCCCGGAATGTCCCACTTTTCCTTAGGATGTCCTTATTTTCACTGGATAAATGTTGGAGGGAATGGTAAGATGTCCCTATTTTCAATGGAGAAATGTTGGGAGGGTATGGAGTTATGCAACCACTGAGCCATCTGAAGGCAATCCTGTATAGCAGGGGTTGTCAACCTGGTCCCTACCACCCACTAGTGGGCGTTTCAGGATTCTAGGTGGGCGGTAGGGGGTTGTATGGCACAAGCTGAATACAGTGGTGCCTCACTAGACGAATTTAATTCGTTCCACGGGTCTATTCTTATAACGAAAAAATTTGTCTAGCGAATCCCATAGGAATGCATTGATTTTTTTAAAAAAATTGCCCATAGGAACACATTAATTGAATTTCAATGCATTCCTATGGGAAACCGCGATTCGCTAGACGAATTTTTCGTAAAACGAATTTGTCTAGCGAGGCAACCTTCGCTAGAAAAATCCTTTCTTTAAGCGAAAAGTTTGTCTTACGGGGCGTTTGTTAAGCGAGGCACCACTGTACTCCTTCCATCAAGCACTAGTGGGCAGTAAGGCAATTTTACCATCAAGAAAGATGCATTAGTCAGAAGTGTGCATGCACACGAAAGCTCATACCAAAATAAAAACTTAGTTGGTCTTTAAGGTGCTACTGAAGGAATTTTTTTTGCATTAGTCAGTGGTAGGTATAAAAAGGTTGCTACCCCTGCTGTATAGGGAAGTTTTGTTTTTTTAATGTTTAATGTTTTATTGTGTTTTTATATATGTTGGAAGCTGCCCAGAGTGCTGGGGCAAACCAATAAGATGTGTTGGGTATAAATAGTAAAAGAATCATTATGGAATGGGACGTCCCTATTTTCATCGGAGAAATGTTGGAGGGTATGCTACAAGTGTCCACTTTATACAGCAAGGATAGTGAAACAGGCCTGGCAGCTAAATGTAACCATCCAGGCCTCAGGGATTCTGCCTAGGCCACAAATACCCTGACCAGGCTACAATTCTCACTGGCCCTTCTCCAAACTCTCCCTTGAGGGCTTTTGCTGGCTTGGAAGGTGTTCTTAAACTGTGATGATGCCTGGATGGATAGTTGTGCAAGAGGGTATGTACAGAATTTCCTGGCTTTAGTGTGGCTAGAATACAACCTTGCTGTACAAAGGGAAGAGTTGTGTTCTTTCTTACACTCATTTTTGTTTGTACCCAGACCTGCTTTTGCCTCCAGCAACACCCATTGCTGCCATAATTACACTCCAGGAGGCTGCTCATGTTGCAAAATGTTCCCCACCCCATTATACATTATGTTAGCCAATGCCAGCACAGTTCAGGTTATGAGATATTGGTCTCTAAAACCATGCTATAATCCCATGGGGCATGGATTCACTAGTCCAGTTTGAGGCACTTGGGACTCATGCTGCAGAAGCATTTGGTGCTGTAAAATTCTCATTCACAATGGTTAGAGTGTTGGACTATGACCTGGGCTTCAAATCTCCCCTCGGCCATGAAGCTCACTGGGTGACCTTGGCCAATCACCATACTTTAACCTACCCTACCTCACAGGGTTGTTGTGAATATGAAATGGGGAGGAGTAGGGCTGAGTGATATCAGTTTTCCAACATCGTGGTGTTTCACCAGCCAAACATCGCGGTTTGGCAATATACCGCAATATTGAAAAAACCAGCTGCATTGGCCTCTGCCCGCAAAGCACCTGGTGAAACTTCCCCAGCTCTCACTCACGGGCTGGGACAACACAGCTTGTTTGCACAGCTCAGCTAGGGATCAGGAAGGTTCCCCCTTCTGAGCTGAGACAGCCCCAGCACTGTCTCAAATCTGTAACAGGGCAGGCAACATCATTGGTTGTCCTACATCTATCTACTGAATTCCATTCCTACTGAGACCACCAAAGTATAGACCTCTCCTTTTTACTAGGAGGAAAAATAATATAGGGCTAAGGGCTAAGGAGAGATGAGAATTTACCTTGAAATGAAAGTGGGGTATGCTTAGTCCTATGTTGATTTCAATGAGTCTAATCCACATATAATTTATTAAAGATAGCATCCTGAATTTTTAACAAGATTCTATTGCATATATTTTCAGTTACAAGTGAATGACAAAGTGGTTTTATCACAGAAAGGAAGACAAAAAAGGAAGTGATGGTGTAGAAGAATTAACATGGAAAATGGGCTACCAGACCTGCCCCCTCCCAAAAAAGGGGAAAAAGCTTTCAGAGCACCATAGCACACACCCATCATGCCAAAGGTTAAGTCATTTAGTCAAGTTCAAAGACCTTCAAAGACTTATTAGATCCAGATAAGCCCATATGCTACAAAAATCCTATGAAAAAGCCATTTCTTTCCAATCTTTTTATGTCTAACTTACAGAACACACACAGATGCTTGGCATCACTCAGCATCCCGGAATTTCACACCAGATAATAAGAGTTCACCAAAATATTTCCTGTCTAACTCCTAAGCAATGTCTTTATTCCTTCAGTACTTTGCCCACTTGCTTTTTTAAAAAAACCTGAAAACCCTGAAAATATCTATAAAAGACTATTCAGTTACTGCACAATAAGTGCTAATTTGCTAATTTCTTCACAGGTAATCAATTAAAATGTAAAATATTGGATAAAATGACTTGCACTAAATTTAACAGCTGCTCCATAAGCATAATTAGTTTCACAAGAGCCATATGTAATCCAAACAGAGACAGAGTTGAAACAAATAAAGCAGATTTTAAAACTAGTTTGAGGAAATCTGCATTTAATTAGCAGGTGGGCACTACAACTGCATACTGTTTTTATACATTTGTATTTATGAAGTGACAGAAGATCTAAGGGCTTTTTAAAATGGCGTTTATTGTTTGAATGAGAACTGTTTTGCTGCATACTAAAGTGATTTAAGCCCTCATAGCTCTGCTTTGAAAAAAAAACATAAATGGTGAAAGAAAACATGTGGAAAACTGTAAAACTAGAAAGAATTTGCGACAAAAAACAGATACGCATACCATATCCAAAAGGAAACTACACTTAATTAAATATACACTACATCTGGAATATCAGCCTAATAAAATGTGAAACTACTAATTTTCATTGTTCTCTAGGAAATGAGGTCAGTGTCATTTAGCATTACCCCAATTATATTGTTCCAACACACTAAAATGCCATCTAATCTTAAAAAAAAAGTTTAAAAATCAACAAGCATACACTTTTCAAAAGCAGAAAAATAGTTTGGGTCTTCTTTTCACCCCATTCTATCGGGCAGCTGAAGCAAGTGACATCAAACATGAGGACTAGTCTTAAGATGGCAAGTGCTACATTTTCATGACTTATGAACACTGGAAAACATCACCCACCCATGAATTGGGTTTTCAATAATGTCAAGTTTTTATGGACACACCTATCAATAACAGCCGTTGGTTTAATGACAGTCCTTGTAATTTAAGTCTCTCTAAAAAACGTCAACCAACAGCTTTGGCAATATATTTACCACAACATTTCAAATTATAAATAATATTATTCCACTCAAGATACAAGCTATGAGATAAATACAGCAGAGTTGCACAACTTATTTTCAACTTGATAGGTTGGAAGCAGATTGGCCCATTCCACAATGGAAGAGCTCTTCCACTCACAGAAGGCACCAAGATTCAGCAAAGTCTCCCCACTGGAGGAGGAAGAGAGGGGGTGATAACATTTCTTCCTTTCTCCTGCAGTCCCTTACATTGCCTCTCATGCTGCTCCAACAGTCCCCCAACCTTCTGGGGCACTTTTCCTGAGGCGCAACGGGCTGCAGAGGGAGTAAGAGTTGATAAAGATTGTCTCCCTGACCCCCTTCATCCAGCACAAACTGAATGTCGCTGAGTAGAGCTCTGGATCCAACTGAAATATTTTCCTGCAGTCATCTTACAGCGTTGTTCCACGTAAAATCTGGTCTTCTTGAATGAATTCAAGACTACCGTAAGTGCTTCTTCACCTCACAGTCCATGTCCAGCAAACCTGATGGGCATGGACAGAGATGCAAAGCTCACAAAACAAAACAAAAAAATGTGTGTTGCTCATTCATGAGATCAAACTACACATGGATTATCACCGAAGACTATTGTTAAAGGCATCATATCAATTCACCTACACTGTTAGGAAACAAAACTTCTGCTTTATTTGAGATACATTTAAGTCTGCATAAGCCAATTTGGAAGCAATCTACAGTACTCACACACTTTAATGCTCACAAGTGTTTCATTTCCACCTCTAAAGATGTAAAGAGTGGTACAGTACTGGAAAATTATCCAAAATGTTCTAGCACTCATGTGTATATCTACCCTCATGTGTATATATCCCACATGCACAAGCACACAGAACATGCATGCTTTCTGCCTCCATGCCTCACTCCTCCTTCGTCCTGGAAAACCATATTATCTTCCTCCCTCAGTCATCTGAAGTGCCCTTTTTTATCTAGAGAACCCAGCTAAATACTTTATACAAGTCAAAACAAACAGGTTTACTGGATGTTCGTAAGTTCTGCATCTGTAGGGCTAAGGTTGCCAAGAAAAACACTTGGTGTGATCAGGTATGGACACACACAACTTTGCTTGGATCTAACAGCTAGATGTATATTCATTTATTACAGATTTGAAATGTTGAACTTTGTTATACAGGCAACTCCCCACTTACATTATGTTCCGCCCCCGCCCCCCCATGCACGTCAGTGAAAGTCACATAAGTAGGGAGCGCCATCTAAACACCCTTTAAATGCCCTCTCTGCCATTCTCTCTCCAATCCAGATCAAAAATACTGTACCCAAAATATCTACAACTGGAACTCAAGCTCTGGGGCCAGCAGGAGGCCGGAGGACATGCGGAAAAGCAGCAGCCGCTGCTATACTACCACACATATCAGCTATTAGATGAGGCTAAGCACCCTAAATAAAACCCTGCTGTGCCTCCAGTCTCTTCTCCGCCCTCATTGAAGTCCTCTTTGGGCTCCTCGAAGGGTGTCCTCATGAGCCACAAGGACTCTCCAGCTCTCTCCCTTATTTAATTATTTCCCAATGCTGCACAGTCGCACACAAGTCAATCGTGGGGGTGTGCCTATATTTCTATTAGTGCCTTCTACTACTACCAAAGGGTTTCTTTGCTGGCAGCATTGTTCTACAGGATAAAAATCCATCTCTTGATTCCAAGCTCATTGTTTTAAGATTATTTCCCACACAATAAGCAGTGAGGAGTTAGTTAAGAAAGAGGAGTTAGTTAATAAGTAATTTGTGAGATATTCTCAACACGTCACATATTAAAATTTTGCAGTATTTGTTGTTAGACACAATAAAAATGTGTAGACTACCACTCTAAAATGTAAGATTGTTGAAGTTCTGGTTTCTAGCACCACTGTATACATAGATGGTTTACCACATTTTCAAAACTCAACATACTTAAAATCAATAACATTTCAATTTTCACCTTGATGAATACTGAACTTTTCCTTTGTTGCATTTGGATGCACTTGAATCTGAACACAGAGGTCTCACTTTTCACCCACAATAAGTCATCACTACTAGCCTGCAGCATTTCTCACTACCCCATTCTCCTTGACCACAGGAAGTTCCAGGCAAGGAGGGGAAGAAGAGTTCCCATATCTCATGTAGCTCAACAGTTGAGTGTACGCTTTCATGTCATAATTCACAGGTCCTATCCCTAGTATCTGGAGGGGAAAAGAACTATTTAAAACTGGAGAGCCCTTGCCAGTCATTCCAGACAACACTGAGCTAGATGGACTAATGGTCTGACTCTGCATAAGGCAACTTCCTGTTGCTAAGCTTCCAGATGCTGGGGGGGGGAGAGTACTTCCTCCCTGCCATTGGGATCCTTGTGATCTAGTAGTACTCCCTTTCTTCCCCAACATCCACTGGAATTGCCAATCAAAATGATGGATATTTCACTAGTACCTAACAAAGAACTGCTGGCATTTATCGTGAATATTAGAGTATCTATTCTATCAACTGATTTAAGATATACTGTATTCAGAGGCAGTGGAAACCACCTACAAAAGACAAAAAGGTGGGGGAGGGGACTTTGGAGATGAGGTGGAAAGGGAGATGTAGGGGGCTTTATCAGGTGTAACAAGAGGGAGATTGGTAAGTGTGTGGGGATGGTCCGTGACACGAGCAGGGGCAGCAACCTCTAGTATGATTATTAAAAGCTCAGGTTCAAGAATAGCAGTCAAAACCCGAGTCCTCTATAGCAGGCACATCCAATTCCCGAGAGACTGTGATCTACTCCCACTATAAAAAAACCTGGCAGTGATCTACCCATTGTCATTGCCAAAACAATGGCAGATTGATCAGGAGCACCACAGCGATCACTTAAATTCATCCCGCGGTAGACCTGGAACACCCCCGCGATCAACCGGCAGATCATGATTGACCTGTTGTACACGCCTGCTCTATAGGAACATGAAAATATTCCTTACATCAAGTCAGAGTTTGTCCTCCTAACAAGTATTATATACTTTGAATGGCAGTACCTCTCCATGGTGTCTGGAGGTAAACAAATTAAAAGTGAAATGAAATCAAGTATGTTCTTCCCTTCTGGCTTTTAATCTTTTCTAAAGCAAAAATACTTTTTTTAGTAAGTGGACAATAAGTAAATAAGAACAAGAATGGTTTGTTAGATCCAACTGATTTCAGAACCAAATTATCCTCAGGCACGATGCAACTGAGAGCCAAAGTAGTTGAAAAATTAAATGTTTTCTGCATTTAACGCATCTTGCATTTTCTTTAAAAATAACATCTAGACCAGGAATGTAGTGCACAGAGAAGGTGGTTTAACCTCTATACTGATCAAACCAAGATCAGGAGTAAGGTACATGAACAAATCAACATGTGTTGCTCCACTTACTTTTGCTTCTGGTCCTACCCATCCCTGGAAATGTACAGTACTTAGAAGGGAATGTAGCCCTTGAGTTGAAAAGGGTTTCCCACCCCAGATCCATTGACTCATATCCTGCTCCAGGCCCCAAGCACCTATAAAGTTCAAGGAGGTTAAGGTCTCACACACAACCAACGGTGGGATTGGTCAAGTGTGCAAAGTCAAAGACAAACCAGGGGCAGATACAAGTTATCAGTCTCAGCTGAAAGCATGATTCAGTGACAGTATTAGATTATAGCAATCCAGGTGACAGCAACAGAGATGATCCAATCTAGGCAAAGTAGATTAAGGAGCTAGAGACTTGTGTTGTTCCAGCAACTAGCAAGCTCAAAGTAAGGACTGGTATAGGTCAGCCTCTTTGGCCACACCCAGCTGCTAGTACTTAAGGGTATTCTACAAGTCCTTCATCTTGAGGAGTACCTTTATTCATAAGGAGTCATTTGCTCCTGAGTTGTACAGCAACTTTGGATTCTTGTGTTTGGACTTGGTCATGGGCCTACAGCATGGGCCTACAGCATGGGCCTGAATGTTTAGATGGCTGTACTCTTGAAAGTCTCTTCCTCAGACACCACTAGGTGCTCATCCATGGACATTATTATGACTGGAACACACCATGAGGGCCCCTGAAGATGATCCTCCAGAGGTAGGTCTCAGGAGGCTCTCCCTGGAATATGGATATCTTCAGAGATGGCAATGCGGGACTCTGCCTGCTCCCAGAAGTCTTTGGACAATGGGAGGTCCAGTTTACCCTCTGAGGTGAGGGCCAGGCACAACAACCCATTTCAAAGCATTGCTTTTGTGTATGGCTTAGCCTTGATTAACTCAAAGAACACCTCCTCTTGTATGAATCCCCCAGCACTTGAGATCTTCTGATGAGATATTGAGCCAAGATCCAGGCTAAATTAGCTTCTGCACCTTTTCATTAGTAGCTTCAACTCTCTGGAACATTCTTCCTTGAGGGTGCTGGGCAGCCTCCACCTCGATTGCTTTTCATATATTCCATACAATCTTATGGAAATTCTGAATGACATCTACTTACAGACCACTGCTATCCCCCACTGTGCTGCTATCCCTCATTTTGCTGCTCTTTTATTGTTTAATTGTTGGTTTCAACTAGATTGGTTTATATTATCTTATTGATGATTTTTCAAATATGCTAACCACCATGGAATTCCTGGATGAATAGCAATACATAAATATTTTGAACACGTGAACAATGAATAGAGGTGTCTGTAGAGCAAATAGTAAATGAATCTCGGGGGGGGGGGCGTTTCTTATAGTGTTTAATTTACTAGCTGACCTGGGTCATACTGTTTAAGTGCATGTTACAAAGTTATCTCCCAATTTAAATGTTATTTTAAAATGTACAAAGATCTATTTATCACATTTACCTTAAATGGGAACATATAATCTTATGTTTTAATATTAAATTAAGTATATTTAACAGAACGGAAAGGATAATATTGACCTCTTTTATTAAGTCTACAATGTGCTTCTCTGCTGTTTGCTTAAAGGTATATGAATGGCTTATGTACCTTGACAACATCCCACAGATGGTCATGATTATGTTTAACAGGACAATGCACTCATTGAAAACTTTTTACAGACGCTTACCTAATGGGATGTCACATTAAATCTGATAAACTACAATAAAATAACTATATACCAATTAGGTCATAGTGAAGAAATCACTTTAACCTGACATTCCAGCATTCACAAATTCTTAAAACAAACTGGTGCACTTACATTGATGTACAACTGAGTTTCTAGAACAAGTGCCGATATTAAGCAACTTTCATGTATTAGAAGATGTCTGACTGTGTGTGTCGAATGAGAAATCGAGAGCGAGAGAGAAAAAGCTGTCAACATCTTGGATATGGATAGCTCTAACTACAGAACTCTGGTAAATGTCAGAATTCGATTTGACTGCTTTTTGCTTCCACTCTTAATGCTTAATGACTAATTCCTTAGAGATATCATTGAAAGCCCTAAAATGTTGTCCTTGGGTAGAAACTTTCACTCAGCAATCAATTGGGAGCAAATTAGATGACTGTGTTGAAATGTGCTGCACTGTTTAAGCTAACAAATGAACGAAGAATGATAGTATATGGGAACATATGCTACCTCACTGAAGTTGTTAAAGGGTCTGTTGGAAGAATATTTGGTTTCCAGTGAAGCTAATATGGCATGAGAAGGGACAGTGATGAAAGAATACCAAGTCATATGGAAATCCAAATATAGTGACAGACACAATTATTTTACTAATTGCTAATGAATACAGTAAAGTGATTTCAAAAAGCAAAACTTTGCTTGGATACTTCAGGTTTTGACCTCTGTATGAGCAAATGCATTTCAAACTGAAGCCCACCAAAATTGATTAACGGCGCCAGCCAAGGCCAGCATGTAGTTGAAGCTTTTTCCATCTATCACATGGCCCCAAGGATGGTTAAATGAACCTTAAAATGGCTACAAACAGCTCAATGACTACACAGAGTCCTGCCAATTAGAAATAATTAGGCAGTCATTTTGGTGGTAAGTCTTTTTAAGTGCATACATAATGATGCAATGATGCTTATTAGCGATCTCATATGAGCTATGCTCAAACAGCCTGAAATAATTATGCAACTATCACAAAGCCTTGCAAATCTCTGTACTTCACCTTAATGCATTTAAAAAACCACTTCATTACCTCCAGTAATTAATCCTCCATTAATTGCAGGAAAAGCCCAGTTTACCATGCTTCGTTTCTAATTATCTTATAAATAGTTATGGTTCTAATTAATGTGTTCATTAAGCTGAATATCTTTCTCAAAGCCATGCTCAGAGCAAAGGTTCCACTTTTGAGAGAAAAGGCCTAACTAGCCATAAGGTGAAGCTATTTTGGATGTATTTGCTTTTATTTTACTATATTCAACCTCCTAATTGGCATTTAAAATCTAATTTGGAAGAAATTCAAGAAGCCTATATAGAGAAAGACTTTTTTCATTCATCTGTAATCAAAAAGCTTAACAGTTTTAATAGACTAACTTTTAGCATACATTTGATATAGATAGGTAGCAGATTTTCAGTGTGAGTCACCAAGTGAAATGCATATCTATATTCAAAAAGGAAAAATATAACACTTATCAGTATATAAAAATCAGGCATTTCTTACAATTGCAGGCTTTAAGCACTTTTATACAATTAGGTAAAATTACTTTTATTATTTGTCTAATCCCTTTATAGACTGAAACCAAAATAATTTTGAAATACACGAGCATCTATAAATAGTGACTAATACTGGATATATAGGTGCAATATAAAGGTACAATTAAAGACTCAATTCAGATACAATGTCAAAATGTGTTTTAAAAAGCTTAACCATGGTTTGACCTGACACCCAAATCAGTTGTGTAGCGAAGTTATTTTAGACCCTGGACTTGGAAGGTCTCATTACCCACCACCCATATACACTTTTAAGGTTATGAAGTACAGATACAAAGTTTCAGTAATGAAGTACAGAATTAACAATTCTCTTCTCCCTTATTCCAGACATGGAATGTACAGGCAACCCAAGAGGAGCTCGCGGTCATTTTGCTCCTCCCTCATGAGTCTTTTTTTGCCCCCATGACGCACCAAGTCAGGGTTTAGCTTAGAACAGAGTTAGGGAACCTTTGGCCTACCATATATTGTTCTCCTATCTTCCCTGGCCATGGGGCCATGCTGGCTGGGGCTGAATGGAGCTGAAATTCAACTACATATGGACAGCTACAAGCTCACCACCCTTGATTCAGCATGTCATCCAAACCATGACTCATGGTTAAGCTCTCTCCCCACTAATCATGAGCTGTAGACAAAAACAAGCCTTGGATAAAGATCATGGTTAGCAATAAGAAAGCTTAATCATGAGACTTTAGCTTAGCTCACCAGTGGTAAGAAGGATCAGGGAGAAACAAAGCAGCTGCGAGCTCTTTTCCAGGAGCCCACATGGTCTCAGTAAGCCACAATTTGGCTTACCATTTGATGCAAACCTAGCCACTGTTTCTGCTCACTGCCTTGGGTCAGTCACCAATCTCAACCTAACCTTGCTCACAAGGCTGCTGTGAGGATTAATTTAAAAAAAAAAAGCCAGGGGGAATCACACACACCACCTTGTGCTCCTGGGGAAAAGGCAGGATATAAATGTTAACACAGGAGATGAGACTCTACATTAGAGGGAAATTAGAAACATACACAAAGCAACAAAATTAAGTGCTTCCATGCTTTGAATGTTACATTCCACTCATTCCTAATATTTTACAGCAAAATAAATATATATTTTTCTAATCCAGAGTTTGTACTTTGCTGTAACATGCAAATCCACAATAATTATCACAATTATAACACTGGAAGCTGTTCCTTAACTACATTGCATATGCAGTGGAAGGAAAGTGAACATGCACAACTGGCTCTCACAGGTGGTTCCTAAAATATCCACTTCACTCCATCTCAATTTTCATCTCAAGTATCCCAAGTGTTCAAGGGCAAGAAAGCCAAAAGACAGAAGCAGAGATCTCCATCAACCTATTAGCAAGCAACTGTGCTCTGGAGGGACTGAAGTCACCATTCCAAAATTAGGCGGCAGAAAGAAAATTAATCTACTCTACTAAGAGTTTTATAGTTGACCATCTGCAAAGCTAGTCAGGTGTAGAAACTATGTCCTTCTATGGAAAGCTGTCCCTCTTCCTCCTGGACAGAGATGCCACTTCTAGGACAGATGCCATTAGTCAGCAAGAGGGTGTTAGTAATCAGTCATCTCTTGCAGCTGAGGCACAAGTAGCATTATAGCAGATTATGTAGATCCTAGTATAGCAATAATAGAAACGCCACCAACAAAAAAATCCGCCAATAGCTGCCCAAGTTGCAACAGTGAACCTTGGTAGCAGAAGGGGAGTTAGATTTGGAGCAGGGAACATTGCAGTCATCTACACCTCTGTGAGGTGGCTCCATGTCACAGTTTCCCATTCAGATGCTGTAGGTTTCCCATTCAGATGCTGTTGGTAGAAGAGGCAGAAGCAGCTCTCTATGAGACATAACAGTGGAACCGTCTACACATAACATGCCAAAACCTAACTTCAGCTACTGAAAACAAAGAAAAAATCCTTCCTGCTAACACAATGGACACACCAGTAAAACATCAGCAATTATTCAGAGGCATGTTCACCACTCAACCAGAAGTCCCAATCACCAACCACACCAGTTGCATATTTTGCCCTTCCAAGGCATTGTTGGCAGTGTAAAACATCCTAATACAGCCATGAATATTAATATGCTACAGTATGTCAAGAGAAAAATGCCATGTGTATAATTGTAGCATTCTCCATCTCTTCTTATACCTTTGTATAAGAATTTGTATTTGTAGTAAATCTATACAATTCTACTGTAGTATTATAAAGCAAATGTATTGGATTATCTAACAAGTTACTTAAAGCTTATAAAATACAACTTTGGAAATACAACTTTGAATTGCAATTAATATTGCCAAAGAAACTTCATACAGATCAAAAGGCACAACCTCTTCCTTTTTTCCTAAAATATGGTTTTGCCGAGTTTGTAGGTCCTGACAACACTGCATCTGAGCACAATATAATTCTGCTTCAAGTATTCCATTAACAACTACAG
This sequence comes from Zootoca vivipara, assembly GCF_965207765.1. Lineage (NCBI taxonomy): Eukaryota > Metazoa > Chordata > Lepidosauria > Squamata > Lacertidae > Zootoca > Zootoca vivipara. The sequence continues at coordinate 77,178,519 of NC_142588.1, read as the reverse complement.
GCCTATAACATGGGTGTCTGTCTGAATCAACTCCTGTGCCATTTTATAGTCTGTCATTTGGCTTTTGAGAGCTCTCAAGAGACAGTTAAAAGCACCATTAAGTGACAATATTATGTTGCAGTACAAAATCTTGCCATATTGCCTACTCTTTAGTTACACAAATAAATCTTTGAAAATAATTTGTCTACCTTTGTCTCAATATTCACAAACTGAAATATTTAAAACTTTTTATAAAAAAGATATAGATTATTTCTTTTTGCATATATCCTAAATTCTTAAAACATCAATAAAAGAAGTACATAAAACATTATTAATTGGATATATATATATATATAAAGCTATAGCTTAAAGGTTTTAATAAGTAATAGCCATTTCTACTGCTAACCCTTGTTGGAATAAAGCGAATCATGCTCTGTATTACGATAAAAATCTATATTTGTTTTGGAAGTCAGCAAGATAGAGTGATTAAACCATTCTTCCTCAACCTCATGTCCTCCAGATGTTTTGGACTACAGCTGCCATCAGCTCCAGCAAGTATGGCCAATGGTCAAGGATGAAAGCAGTTGCAGTGTATATCAAGTCTGTAACTTAAACCAGGGGCAGTAAACCAGCAGCACAGGACAGATTCAGTGTGTGTAAAGCCTTCCTGACTGGCCTGCCAGTCTCCTTGTCGGATTGCTTGCTTTCTGTGCTGCACTGAGAAAAAGAGAATGTCCCCTTTCTTACCACACAGCACTCTCTCCCCTTCTCTACCTCTTAACAAGTGTGGATAGCACTGATTCCATATATTTTGTCACAGAATCACAGAATCGTAGAGTTGGAAGGGACCACAAGGAAGAGTTAGTCAACTCCCTGCTATGCTGGAATCTTTTTGCCCAACGTGACACTCAAACCCCTGACCCTGAGAGTAAGCACCTCCTGCTCTACATGGGTAGTATTCTACTATGTTTTACTTACAGTAAACCCACAGAAACCAATGAACATGACTAGGTCCATTAATTTCAATGGGTCTACTCTGAGTAAAACTTAGCTGAATACTACCCATTGTAGTTAGTACATTACTGACATTTTGATTGTAGAAACCATCAATTATAATATTGTATGACAATATGGTATGAAGAATAAAAATGATGCTACTTTTAAAACTCAAGTTTTGTTTTCTAGTACCACCAAGATCATAAACTTTGGCACACCATTCTAATCTGGAGCTTGTCATACAAGCCAAACTAAACTGAGGGAGAATAGGGCCAAATGAAACCAGAGACTCTTAGTACAGATACTGCAGTATCTTAGATTTCGTAAATTTTGTTCTATGTTCAGAAAGAAAGCAATCTAAAAGTTTCTCTGCTGTTCTTCGTAATCCTTCTATTTAAAAATACACACACCCTAAAACAGCTTGCAAAGAACTATCCTTATTACTTAAAGAGTGCACCCGGGGTGCCTATATCTATATCTATCTATATCTATCTCTACCTACCTACCTACCTACACACACACACACACACACACACACACACACACACACAGAGAGAGAGAGAGAGAGAGAGAGAGAGAGAGATTTTATGATGTTTCTCAGCCATATTTAACACCAAATTAACGGTACTTATGCCACATCATTTTTAGCTTTTTCATGCCAATGAAAGGCATCAAAGCAGCTGTCACCAGCAGCTTCTGTCCTTATTGATAACTTAAGAGTCCTTGGCTGTACCTTATGAAGTTTAATTTCCCTAAGCGGTCAATTAGATCTTACTAATATCCTCATTGATGGTTTGATGCTCAAGGATAGCATGTAAACTTTTACTTCAGCCCTTTATTATTACATTCAAGATGACAAACTTTTTCTTACTTGCTTTGAGTCTTCCGAACTATAGCCAATTGTTCTTAAAAGAAATCTATGTGCTATAACCTTCCATACAATTACCAACTCTAAAACAAATCTTTTCAATAAAACACTGATAATTAATACATCTAGCAATAAGTATTCTGCTAGGTCCTAATTATTTGTTTTAAATAAAACAAAAAGTACAGCAGAATATTTCAAATGCATATGCAAGTCCCTATGGCAAAAATTAATGAGAAACATTTGCCTCTCCAAAGCAAAGAAGTTGCAGGTCCCTCTTGAAAAGTGTGTTTCTTTGTTAAGTTTATATACAGTACCACCCTTCATCCAAGGATCACAGGATGGTTTACAAGTACTGTATAAAAACACAAAAATGCATAACCTAATAACAAACAAAGCAATAATCCACCCCAATACTACATGCATATTTAACTCTTCAAGAAAGCTATGTATTGTGAGAACAAGATCCTGGACAAGACAGGCTATTGGCCTGATCCAGAAGGTAGTTCTTATGTTTAAGGTAGTCTGTGGGTATGAATAGACTATGTTAAGGCGACAGAGGCACTGCTGAATTTCCCTTTCTGGCATCACTGTGGAATGATGCTCTAGATCAGTGGTTCATGATGGGAAATGTTTGGGAACCACTGCTCTAGAAGGGCCTCCAGCCACCATCCTGCATGTACACAGTAGACCATGTACAATCTTTGGTTTCCAGATGTGTTGAAAATTTGCAATTTCTCATTTGGTTACTACCACATCCAAAGTGTGCCCAAATCCATTTAATACGGAACTGTATCAAGCATTTCCTTTAGGTAATGAAACCTCTTACAGCATAAATTGTTTTTACCTGAACACTGATTTTTTTAAAATAAAAAGAAGCTATTTAGATACGTAAATTGTATTAAAAGATGCTAGTGCAAGTACTGAATTTAAATACCAACCATATAGCAGGTTTAAGAAATCCTGGTAGCATATCATGGGGAAATTATTGCACCTTGCAGCTGTGATCTCAGGTGTAAGGAGGTCATTTTGATTTTCTTCCAATCAGTTAAAAAATAATTTGAAATTTAGATGTGCATTTTAAAATAACCCAATTGGCTTTTTAGGTCACGTCAGAAAGAAAGAACTGGAAGCTTCATCACATGTATTTTAGTTTTAACAGCTATAGTTCAAGCTTAAATAATATTTGACTATATGACTTCAACAGGCATGAATGTTTTTTTTAAAAAGTAGTGACAAGCACATCCTATTTTTTCAGGAGAATAAAATTGATGAGCTTTAAAAGGTTTTGTCATTTTTAAAATATGAAATAAAATGTTGGTCTAATTTGGCATTTATTCTAGGTTTCCACTGATTTCAGTGAATATTTGTTAATCCAAAGCAACTAAAATGTGTAGTCTCTCAAAGATTGTATATTCACCATCATTAGCTTGGTGTTTTCCATGTACTATTGTTTCTATGTTGGTGCTCTTTCTAAAAGTAGGGTTGTTGCAGATGTTGCTCTCTTAAAAAGGGACCATGCCTACTGAAAACATTTGCTACTATAGCAGCATTTGGTCTGTAACTACTTCAAGCATATATGGAGAGGGAATAAGGGATAAAATGAGTAGGATCATTATATAATATGAACAGCTGAAACTACTACTGCTTTATGGAAAAGACATAACCTTTGCAAGGTTTTGGATGTCTCCACCATCGTTGGTCAATTCATACAATCGCCAAAACCAGCCTTTACACAGACAACGATAATCAAATTATCAGCAACTACAAACTGCTAAGGTTTTTGGGTGACAGGAAGCATTCAAAGATTTGGGTTTTCTACTCCATAATTCCCACCTATAGCCTGGTTCAGACACTTACATACAATGGGGCAGTTCAGACATAATGTCAAAACATGATTTGGCATTACATAAGTAGATCTTGAGCTCATTCACTTCATCCTTCTTTCACATGATCCTGTTATCTCCCTGACTTCTATTACATCTAACCTGAGCAAACTATGGTTTGCCCAAACCAAAAACATGTCATAATTGCACTCAAACTGACCGAAAATATTCTATGCCTCAACTGTATGTGAATAGCATTTCCCCCTCAACAAAAGTAACGTAAGTAGTCTCTATATGGCTGTGTCATATATTACATTGTAATGTGCACATACATTTCCATATGTGTCCATACTTTCTCACCATGCCTCAAGAAAGAGCTATTCAGAAAAACACCGACATTTTTGTGGAGTCTTCTCAAGCTAAAGTCTTGACAATTTCTGGGTGCTAATAAATTTGTTTCTCTGTTTAGGGGCTAAAGAAACTAACAGTATCAAAGAACACGATTGGCAACGCTCTTCATCCATTGACTACTTTAAAAAGATACTGTAGGTCAATATGCCATAATGGATTCTCCTGATAAAGTGGCAAATTATATGCTACAAGGAAGGTGTAAAAGGATAATGAAGTGCTCGTTTGTTCGTTTGTTTGTCTCTCTCGCTCTTTGCAAAATAGTATAATAACCAAAACAACCAGTATTACATATGTTGGGTTAGCATGAGTAGGTTCCTTGCTTAAGCTGTTTATACACATTTCTATGTAAGATGTAAGAAAGCAGGAGAAATTGGCAAGTGTTGAATAACAGCTTCTTGCAATGATCAGGACAATTGGTACATGAGAACTGTATTCTCAAACAACATAGAAAAAGACTGGGTAGCTAACAAGACTACACTTTAGAATTGTATTAAAGTAGTTCTTCACCACATGAAAGTGGGTTTTCAGAAATAACTACATACCATTAAGAAGCAAGGGTCACATTATATCAAAAGCAAGAATTCCAATTATGTCACTGCAGAGCTCATCAATGAAGAAAGTTTTAAACCTAAGGATTTTGACCATCTAAACTCCAAATCAGTCTACTGTATATTCTTGCGTATAAGACTACTTTTTAACCCAGGAAAATCTTCTCAAAAGTCAGGGGTCGTCTTATACGCCAGAATATACAGTACATATGATTCGACTTCTTAATCATAGAACGGAAACCCAAGCGCAACTAAAGTCTCCCTGATCTAAATGGCAGCAAACAGCTAGGAGAAGCTACCTAGGGGGCACCTGCTCTACAAGCCAGAGGAGCCCCAGCTGACTAAGCATCTGAGCCCCAGTGGCAAACAAGATAACAAGCAAACAAAAGCAGCCAAGCAAGACGCTGAAGATGTCAACCCAATTTACAGCTGCTGTGAAAAAGGCAAATTCCATGTTAGGAGTCATTAGGAAAGGGGCCAATGTCATAAGTGTGGTATCTCCTTAGCCCATATGTGCCCACTCAACCGCTTCAATGTGTAGAACAGGTACTGTTTGTTACAGGTGCCATATAATACTCATTCCAATCCACAGTTGCAAGAAATCGATCTTTTAGTGTGGTGGCACTCACACTTTGGAACCCCCAGTTTACTGACATTAGGCAGGCACCTTCACTGCACTCTTTGATGCACCTGCTTCAAACATATTTGTATAGGCAAGCCTATCCAGACATAGAAGTTGACAAGTTCTAATCACTTTTGCTGTTATTACACTTACACACACACACACACACACACACACACACACACAGAGAGAGAGAGAGAGAGAGAGAGAGAGAGAGAGAGAGAGAGAGAGAGAGTTTTATTGATAATTTCACTATTTCTTGTAAACTGCTTAATAAGTTTTATTACAATCAAGTTGTATATAAATTTTATTAAATAAAACAAAGTAATAAATATATACAAATCCATAGTGAGGCCATACTTGGAATACAGTGTAAGCTTCTGGTTGCTTCAGCTCACAAAGGATACTGTAGACCTAGAAAAGGTTACGGAAAGGGCAACCAAAATGACGAAAGAGTTGGGAGTAACTATGGTGAAAGGTTACAACATTTGGAACTTTTTAGTTTAGAAAAACAGCAAGTACAGTCATACCTCGGGTTGCGAACATGATCCGTGCAGGAGGCAAGTTTGCAACCCGCAGCGCCGCGTCTGCGCCCACGCGTGACGCAATTCGGCACTTCTGCAGATTTGCTTGATGTCATTTTGTGCTTCTGCGCATGCGCTGAAACCCAGAAGTAACCCATTCCGGTACTTCTGGGTTCGGTGCAGTCTGCAACCCGAAAATGCGTAACCCATAGTGTTTGCAACCCGAAGTATGACTGTAACTGGGGGCTGGGAGACATGGTAGAGGTGGAGATTATGCATGTTACAGAAAAAGTGTATAGGAAGAAGTATTTCTCTCTCATGATAGCAGAAGCCAGGTACATCCAATAAAGCAGAATGTTGGAATGTTCGGGCGGGAAAGATAAAAGTATATACTTCACACTTCTAGCCATAATGGCTCTGCCTACCTCCACTATTGGAGGCAGTTTGCCTTTTTAGGAATCACAAGAGGGGAGAATACTGTTGCTCCCCATGAGCATCTAGTTAGCCACGGTGAGAACAGGATGCTGAATCAGACAGGTCTTTGACCTGATCCAGAAGGTTCTTCCTTTGTTCTTATCTGATGCCTACTTATTTACCTACATACACTAGTACTGAATGTTACATTTGATGTTCATATCTGGAAAATTGTTAAATGTAAGCTCTAATTCCATAGGAGAAAACATTAATCCAAGTAGTATGAGGAAACATGAAAGATTTATAATACATATATAATGTTGGCAATAATGACTTTGCATCCAGAAACATTATTACCTTCAAATTTCAGCAGTTTATGGAAATTGCTATACAGGTATGTTACTGCATACATTACAAATTTCATCCCTGTTTACCCTGAGTTTTAAATTTAAGACAGTTTATTATAAGACATACAATTAAAAATAGTGTATTATACCATAATTAGAGCACAAAACTGCTGAAAATACAGAATATGACTGCACTCTTTGTTTTATTCTAATGAATACCTTGAGAATTCAATAATTAAATTATGCAACACATATGCATGACATATGAAACAAATTCTACAATTAATAGAAATAAATACCACCACCTGGAATACCTCAATTCTGTATGCATGTGCAAACTGTATAGAATTCTAATGCTACCATCTAGAGCACATAATAGCCTAATAAGAACTGCCGTATCCTAATCTTCACACGGCAATAATTTCAAACTGATATTATTATTCTCATTTCCTTGAATAATATCCATACTCCAGGGTCATTTTCCTTCTCATATTCAATATTGTGCATGCTTGTATCAAGATTCCTTTCTTCATATCCTGTCACAGTATCAATCACTGCCTCCTGTCCACTCAATCCACTTTTGATTTATCAGCCGCCGTCTTTCTGGACTCCATAACTCGACCCAAACCATTTTAACAAGACATTGACAAATAGCACTCAGTATCGCATCAACCTGTTCCACTTAGTAAACTAAGAAACACTAACTGTGACATCTCTGCATAAGTATTCTATTCTATTCCCCAGACTGATGTATATTAATGAGGAGATGGTATTTGAAATGCTTCTTCCACATCAGCATCTAATATGATCAAATTAGGAAATGGGATGATTTATTAAATTTTGTAGAGCTGAAATATTTCTTTATATCACTATATCTGTGGTTTCAGAAAGTGAGCTGTTGCTTTCAATTTTTCTGCTGAGGATGTGCCTGCATTTCACAGACGAATTATTGTCTTTAAAAAGATTGCAAGAAGACGAAATGTTATTAAGCAAATGCTCAGTAAAACAAACTAAATCAGTTTTAAAATTCCTAATTTAATGTAAATCTTGGTTGTTTTGCTGAAATTCAGTTTGTGATCTTATTAAGTCTTATTTGCATTGTACTGTTTTGCTGTAGGACAATTTTGAATCTATAGCATAACTAGGGAGCCTCAATTCTTGACCTGAGGTGCAACTAAAATAAAATAAAATAAATGTAATATGAACACATCTGTCTTTTGGGTGAAGAAAATCTATGTTACTTGATATGTAAGGTGTGGGGTTTTTTTAAACAAATGAGGGCTTTTTATGAATTAAGAATTTGCATTTCAGACTGATTCATGTGTCCAACTCTTTGCACAGTTAAGTGTTTGATCATTTAAGGCTCTAATTTCTATTAGAAAAAGACTAAAATCTGGAAGCAGCACTCAATAAAAATATATTATATTGCAAGCATCATGATTTTTATGCTAGGCTCAAAATTCTCAATTCAAAATATCTGAATATGTGTTCTATAAAGCCTTTATATTCTTCTGTTTTCAGTAGGTCTGAGACTCCTTTTCCTCACTGACCCACCAAAGCCCAAACTTGAGTCACTTTCAGAAGAATGGAAAATACAGTTTTATTTTAAATGTCTTTTGGTGGCCTGGGTTGAACTTTAAACTAGGACTGAGTTTTAGAGGATACTTTATTTAGGTATTTTTTTTAAAAAAATAGACAAACCTTATTAATGGAACATACTATATATAAAATAATTTTGTATCTCCCCTCGGATAAGGTTTCTTAATGAACTCCAAAAGTGCTTTCTATCTATGGACTGACACTCTGAAAACCTATGTAATGTAGAGCTCAATGTACATCTCCTTAAAGGGGCAACACATAAAACTAGCTACGCTGTACTGTTTATCAATGGAAAAAACTAGCCACACATATAGCCAGAATATAAGAATGGGAAGACAATGTACCACTTACCTATGTAATAATAAGGGCACAAAGTAATAAAAATAGCAAGAAATGAGCTATCGTTAGTATTCTCAACACAGTGAAGATATTTTAAGTCCACTTTCCCAGTCTGCAATGACACAGAAGACCAGTACTGTACAGATCCTCAACTACAGATAGGGTTCTGTTCCACATCAACCAAAAAATTGCAGAAATTCATCACTTAACAACATTCATTTGGAAATGCTCTCATTTATTTATTGACTTATTCACCCAATTTATACCCCACTTTTCAATCTGAACAGACATCTGGAATGCTTTGTGATTCAAACCATTTACAGATCATCACAAATCCACATACAACCTCATGTGCAGAATTATTGCGTTCCAGTAGAAGAAATCGAGGAGTCATCAAAATCCAGTCACATATTTCAAAGATTAGCTTCCAATGGTTTCCCCAAGTCTTGCCCTTTTCAATCGCACATGTGGAAGTTGCTTCCCTATGATAACAGCAGCTGTGCTGCATGTGCTGTATTGCAACTACATGGGTATGGCCAATTATGTGGCTCTTTCTTAGCCAATCTGCCCCGCATACATACCACTGTCATGGTAGATAACACTAAGGAAAAAAGATTTCTACACAGTTGTGTGTATGAGTGAAAAAGTCTCCAGCTGCAACTATCACTGAAAGAGCCTCCTTGCTCACAGGTTGTTTTATTCATTCTCAATCCATTGCCCCACAACAAGAGCATAAATCTCCCATCTTCAAGACTGTATGTACTCTTCCTTGATCATTCCTTCAGAAAATAAATGTGCTATTTTACTGCCAACAAGGAAATGTTTTAAAATATTAGGCTGACAAAAATTAGTCTCAGTGTGCTGAGCATGCTGACAGTCAATGGCTCTTTCCATCAGGGATAACACATTTGCATCCATCAACTTTCTTGGGCTAAAACAAAATAAACTATTTTTCTTCATGTGAAATATAGCTCTAACCTTCTAGTACAATCACCAAAATAAAATGTTTAAAAATGTTTGTTTGTTTTTTAAATTAAGGTATTTATATACCACCTAATGTAAATACCAAAGTTTCTAAGCAGTTATTTACAAACACTTGTATAACATTTAGTCACACACATTTCTCATGCTTCTTGCTTAAAATACTAAACTAGGCACCCCCCAAACTTCGGCCCTCCAGATGTTTTGGACTACATCTCCCATCTTCCCCGACCACTGGTCCTGTTAGCTACGGATCATGGAAGTTGTAGGCCAAAACATCTGGAGGGCCGCAGTTTGGGGTTGCCTGTACTAAACCATCAGCGGCCATAGTAGCTATAGGCAGAAGCTATGATTTGTGCAGAACAGCTGGATTTTTTGTGATTCCATTTATAGATCCATTAACAGGTAGCGTTTCAAATGCTAATTCTGATTTCCTACATTCCAATCTACATACAGAGTACTTATTGTCAGTATTACCTTGTGTGGGTCACCTCCTTCATGCTGCAGCTCCATACAGTTCTGTCTCACACACACTCACAAATTCAAGTATCTGTATTTAAATTGAGAACTACAAAGTACTACTTTATTTGAATTTCATCCTGAGTCCTGCAGTTGGTTTAGCATATCTGCTAGTAACATTAGCGTGACTATCCTGCAAAACAAGTATTTCTTGTTGTGTTGCTCTACTATGGAAGTGCATATACCACACAACCTATTAGTCACTTGTAATACTGAACTGCTTTAAGTTTGAGCTCCGGGATAGGAAGGTCAAGCTAATTCAACCTTTTGCATTGACACTACATAACTCGCTAAAGTTAATATAACTATCACTGTAGGCAACAAGGCAAGAGAATACAGAGAAAAGTATATATTATCTGGTCAGTCTTACTCTCTGAGGGCAAAATGGTCATACCTTCTAGTTCTGCTCTTTGATCTTGATCTCTGAGACCGATATAATTTTCCTCGGTCTCTTGAACGGCTCCGGCTCCGTTTTCTCTTGGATCCATATGAAGAGCTGCTGCTAGATCGATGCCTGTGCCTAAAACAGTAACAGATATTGCCAGAAAGTCCATCAGTGGAGCATAATAAAGTTCACATTTTGCACTTGCACTGCCACTGATCTAGGCTTTTTGCTTATATACAGTGAAAACAAAAACTGAAAAGAAATATACATATACATGGACAGAAACCTGCTCAGTCATGAAGATCATCTTCCCAAACCCTTCTCCGGGTGCCCCCAGCTTCAAGGCAATATCACTGACAACTGAGAATAAGGCCTTCTCTGTGGCAGCATACCGGATAAGGAACTCCCACCCCAGATATGTTTGTTTGGTACCTATTTTGTTAAGTTTTAGGCACCAGATGAAAATAGTTTTCTTTGCCTGTGCTTTGATAGACTACAATGGGCTCTCACTGTGGTATGGTATTTTAATACTCTTCATTTATTGCTTAATTCAATTCAATTTGGGATATATATCCTCCTATAAAGAAAATAAATCATAAATAAATATTCATAAGATTTTACTCCAACACAAGTCTAGGAAATAGTTCTATATATAGCAAAGACGGGTGCAATTACACAGTTCCTGGTATAAGAGCAAGAAATAAAGATGTACTATAAAGGTTTCTGAATACAATTTCAATCTATGTAGTATTAAAACATTTTTAGTACTTTTCCTATTTTTGTATGTAATAACTTACTAAGAAATGTTACTGTAATGCTTATGTTTTGTTATGTCATTGGCACTGTGATGCTACAAATGCCCATGATTTTCGGATTCCATATCCATTTTTTCAGAAAATGTCCTAAACACAGCAAGTTCAAGATCATCACAGCTTTTGGCAAAAGAAAAAGTGAAGACTAGACAATAAGGCTGGTTTGCAACAGTGAAAAGTAAACATGTACTCTTGTAAATCCTCCCAACTCAAAATTTTAGATCATCCCATGCATATTTATGGAGACAATCAAGATGATTTCACAAAGTATTTTTCCCACTAGGACCTATACTACTTAGAGAGGTACCTCCTTTGGGAAATATGAAGAAAATTTAAGTTATCATCAGTTCGTAGCATGCATCTCTGTCCTCCCAGGAGGTTTATTCTATATAAAGAGGTGCTTCCCACTGCAGAACAATGCAGTACTGTCAATTGGGGCATGCATAAGTGCTTGTCAATACAATTGTTCTTGTCTTTTAAATCAAAACACATATTCACAATGGCCAAGACTGCATAAAATCACATTAAAAATCACTGCACCAGTATCTGTAGAACAGTGCTTCCCAACAGGAACATAATGTTGTTGTTGTTGTTTAGTCATTTAGTCATGTCTGCCTCTTCGTGACCCCATAGACCAGAGCACGCCTTCATTTAAATACCCAGTGACTGCTCATCTTATTGTTATTATTATTAGGGAATTTTTTTGAAGTTTTGTGGTGTTGTTTTTACAATCAATAGATGTATAAATCTTACAGAGATGGGGAACTTGTGCCCTTCAGGTATTGTAGGACTACAACTCTCATCATTTCTGACCACTGGCTATGCTGGTTGGGACTGATGGGAGTAGTAGCCCAACAACATCTGAAAGGTCATGTTCCCCACCCCTATTTAAAGGGACCCATCTGGCACTCCAACCAAATATTTCTGAATGCGTGTCCCCCTCATAAAAAAGGCATAAAAGCACACCTGAGGTTACAGCAAAGGTTAGCCTGTTTAAATTGCTCCACAAACCCTCTCCTTCCCTATTCTGCTGAGAAAGGTAGAAACGGCTACAATGACCAGCACTTCCAATCAGGCCACATAAATGAGGTCAAGTCCAGACAAGCCAAAGCAGAGCAGAGCAATAGACAGCTCTCAGTGGACTCTGCTGGGTAAAGTATCAAGGACCAGGGTCACCTGAAGCCTTAAGGTAGCTGGCAAAGCATTTCGTTCCAGTGGTTCTGGCCCCCTGGGAGAGCTATATGTTGGGCAGGTCTGTTGCTCAGAGCTTTCCAAACTGTGTGTTGCGGCAAGCTAGTGTGTTGGCTGCAGTATGTAGATGTGTCACACATGTTCCCCACGCTCCTCCCAGGGCTGGAAAGGGGTTAGTTTAACCTCTGGTTTGCTAGTAAAACTGAATTACTGTGTCGTGAAATGATGCAAGTCTAAAAAGTGTGTCACCAACATGAAAAGTTTGGAAAGCTCTGTTGTAGCTGATTCTGAGTTTGAATGTTCCTGCATGGCTGTGGAGCAGGAGAAGCTAGTGGAAATTCACTCCCGGGATACGATGATGGGAGAGACATGTTTTCAGGCAAGGTCAGTTTATAGGGGGGTGCTGAGGGTTCCCACCAAGTGGGGCCACTTCTGAGTCCTCCAATCCCGAGTCTCCTTCTTTTGCCTTTTGTTTCTCGGTGGATACTCAATGCAGTATTCAGTGAAGTAGTGCCATTACTACAAGGACTTTCAGCTGAGCAACAGCTCTCTCCAATCACCCACTCACTTCCACCCCTGAAGAAAAAATAGGTTCAAGAAGGAACAAGGAAATTCCCAGGCCACTTAATATGATTTATCTCTGTAGGAATAACTGCCATAAATATTCCGTAAGTCCTAAAAGCTTACAGGCCCTGGATAGATCGGGGATGGAGAGGAACTTACTTACTTACTTATTTACTTACTTACAGTACTTTATTTACAAAATTGAATACTCCTGCAAACCTACAGAATTTTCTGAGTATGTGGAAACCACCATCTTATTTGGGGTGGCCCTGTTTTGCTTCCAAACTGGCAGAAGCTCAATCATCCAATTTCATTATTTAAAAGAATGATATTCAAGCAATAAGCTAATTGTACATCATCTGACTGGAAGCTTGGTTAATCAACATGGAAGCTGGAGTTAGTTTCTGCAAGACATAATTTGCAAACAATATGTCTTATGGCAGGATGTTCTAAAATGTTCTCAATGGCTTACTCTATTTAAAGACATCTTTATCTTTATCTGTGAAGAACTGGAATTTATTTACTAAATGAAAAGGAAACAGTTGCTTTTATCAATCACCATAATTTAATTCTTCAAAGATCAAGCAGAATCCAGCATAACCTTGAGATTTTATATTATCTTAACAGCCAGGGGTGTATCCTACACTGCGGTCAAGACAGAGGTGCTAGCCAAATCCTCAAAGCAAATACTTAGATCTTTCTGGATTCAAATAAGCCAGCTGGTTCTCATCCAGCCTCCAGGGTTTCTTCAAGCTTGGTGTTATCTGTCAGATAGTCATATCTGCAGTGTAAGAGAGATATTCATAAAGCTGCGTGTCATCTGCATAATGTTGGCATTGCAGTTGATGTTATCCCACTATGTCCCTTTAGGGGATACATGTCAATATTAAAAACAGGACCAGGAAAAACAAATGAGAAGGCATTCTACCTATCAGAACTTTTTGAAGAAAATATTTCCTGTAACGATCACCTTTTCTTAACTATAAAGAAATTAACCAGATTTATTGAATTTTATTCTACGTTGTCATCTAAAATTCTGAACAGGCAATTTTATCTTCTATAAAATAATTTCTGATATCCTAGTCTGGTCATTTCTCCTTGATTTACTTTGCCAACATAGGCAAAAAATGTACTGTCTGAAAACTGGGAGGCAATAGACTGTGTTGGGAAAACCTACAATATTTTACATGAGAGAGAATCTCTAAATTATATTTTTAAAAATATCACCCATCTAGTGCCCATGCATAGCTTACAACAATTTAAAGTCACAAATACAACAAAACTATATTAAAATAACAATGATATAGCAATAAAAAGACATAAAATGCAATAGAAATACATTAAACATTCATTTACAAGCTACAATGGCAGAATCACAGGTATAAATGATTTGTGAAATAGTTCAGTAGGTAGAGCATAAGACCCTTAATCTCAGGATTGTGGGTTCTAGCCTCATGTTGGGCAAAAGATTCCTGCATTGCAGGCAGCTGATGACCCTTGTGGTCCCTTCCAATTCTATGAATCCATTCTATGAGTTCTTACTTAGTAGGCAAAAGCTTGTCAGAATAAAAATTTATTTATTTACCAGCTGATGAAAGACAATCAGAGAGGCCAGCCATGTTTCATGAACAAAGGTAATACTGATGGAGCCACTAAAGAAATCCTGTCTCTTGTTCTCATCAACTATTATTATTTATTACTTTATTTAATTTCTATACCACCCTACACCTGAAGGTCACAACCCTACGTCACAACCCCACGTGGAACACAGAAAAAGGCCTCTCCTTAATTTTAGGAAGTGGACAGAATGACATGGAAGGAGGCAATTCCTCAGGTATCCTTGGCCTAAGCCCTGAAGTAAATTGGCAGTGAGCACAGATGTTGCATCATAGTCCCATGGATGTGTGTCCACATCCTTGCTGCTGCTTCCTGGACCCACTGCAGCTCTTCATAGGGTGGACCCATGCACAGCACTTTGCCCAATCACAATGTAACAAGCCGGATGTAAAGCTGTATCCAGGAATATTCAACTGCAAATGTGATTTATTTTTTTTAATTTAAAAATAAACGTTATTGGGTTTACACAAATAAAATTCACACTCAAAAAAAATTATTCAGAAAATAATAATGATAATAATAATACAAATGGTCAAACATGATAAAAAAAAATAGCAGACAGAATCATGTACCAACCAAACAACTGCATTACTATAAATCTCACTATGTGGCACATATTCATTGTCTGTTTCATTATTTAACCCTCCCCCCATCCTATTCCCTACTTCCCAACCTTCACTAAGCTGTATTATTATAAATTTCCAGTTTTTCCTATCTACACACTTTGATTTCCCCCCCTTTCTCTTTTGTAGTGCTGCTCTTAATCATCTTTTATTTTATCTTACTTTTCTATTTTATTCTTCTTATATCTTAAATCCTTTTTCCATTCCCTTGCCCCTTTCCTCTCTCTCTTTCTTTTGTTTTTTGAGCATTTAACATGCCGGGAGAAGGTTTGGTCTCTCCACCTGACACTTAATGTAATCCATAAATGATTTCCAATTCTTGGCACTTTCTTCCTTCTTAATTCCTTTGACCTCTTCATATTTCATTGCCCACTTACTATACGTCAACAATTTGATTTGCCACTCCTCCTTGGATGGAACTTTTTGAGACTTCCATTCTTTTGCTATTAATAGCCTTGCCGCTGCTGTGGCATAACTTACTAAACATCTGTCCATTGGTTTAATCTCTTCTCCCAGCATACCTAACAAAAAAATCTCCGGCTTTTTCTTGAAGGAGTATTTTACCATTTTTTAATTCCCTATATACTTCTTCCCAGAATACCCTGATGTGTTTGCATTTCCACCACATGTGGATATAAGGGCCTATCTCTTTTTGGCATCTCCAACATTGGTTACTAACACCCGGGTACATCTTAGCCAATTTATCCGGGGTTAAATGCCACCTATTTTGCATTTTTAACAAATTCTCCTTTATGTCATAATTAGGTGTGAATTTTGAATTTCTCTCCCACAATTTTTCCCAATTATTCATCATTATTGTTTTTCCCAGGTCTTGACCCCATCTAATCATTGAACTCTTTGTTAGCTCTTCCTCCGTTTCCCATGCCAATAAGATTTGATATAGATTTTTTATATATTTATCCTTTGATCCTAATAGAATTTCATCCAATTTTGAGGTTTCTTTCCCGAATCCAATTTGATTTACTTGAAAATATTGTAACCAACTGCTGAAATAACTTTTGATTTCCGTGTACTCTTTTAATTTTAATATCCCTTCTTTTTTTCCAATAATTTTTTATAGGATGGCCAATCACCTTCCATGTTTCATCTTTTAACTGCCACGATTTCTAATGGGGATATCCACCAGGGGGTTCTGGGTTCGAAGAATCTTCTTTATTTCTGCCGCACTTTGTATAAAGATTTTTTTATAATGTTGAGCATGAAGATATTTTTCTTGCTTACTTTTTCTTTCATTGGGTACCAGTGCCACCCAAAGGCTATTCCCTCTCCTTCTAGATCTAACAAATCATTATTTTTTAATTCCATCCAATCTTTTATCCATGTTAGGGCCGCTGCGTCATGATATAGTTCCATGTCCGGTAATCCAAACCCCCCTCTCTTTCTATGATCTATCATAATCTTATATTTTATTCTGGGTTTTTTCCCATTCCAAATAAACTTTGTAATATCCTTTTTCCAATCCTTGAAATATTCTCTTTCCCTAATATTGGTAGGTTTTGAAATAAATAATTCATTTTTGAAATGACACACATTTTAATTAATGAAATTCTTCCCATAAGAGATGTCTTTAATTTTTTTCCAAATTTCCATCTTTTTTTAATCTCTTTCCATGTATTTATATAATTTTCTTGTATTAAATCAATACTTTTAATTGTCATCTTAATTCCTAAATATTTCATTTTTTATTGATTTTTAATCCAGTTATTTCTTGTAATTTGCTTTTTTCTTCTATTTCCAAATTTTTTATTAACATGCTTGTTTTGTCTAATTTATTTTTAAGCCTGCCAATTTTCCATATTCTGTAATTCTTTGTAATGTTTGGGGGATAGTGATTATGGGGTCTTCTGTTGTTATCACTATGTCATCGGCGAAAGCCCTAACTTTGTATTTTTTGTTGCCTATTACTATACCTTTTATTTGTTCATCCTCTCATGGCTTTGAATAGAACTTCCAGCGTAAATTATAAAGAGTAGTGGCGATAAGGGACATCCCTGCCTGGTGCCTCTTGTAATGTTTATCTCGTCTGTAAATTTTCCATTTATTAATAATTTTGCTTTTTGATTTTCATATATTGCGCCAATTGCCCTTTCCATTTTGTCGCCTAATTTTATTTCCTTTATTATTCTTAGCATAAACGGCCATGATACTCTATCAAACACTTCTTCTGCGTCACTTTTTTTCTGCGTCACTTTTTATCTCTTCTGTTCTCTAGGCACTCAAATATGTTGACAATGTTCCTTATATTATCTTTTACTTTTCTGCCTTTAACAAAGCCCGCTTGGTCTTTATGAATTATATCTCCCAGGATTAAATTTAATCAAATGCAAATGTGATTTTTCAATGGGACTACACCCGCATCCAAAACTGACTTAATCCCTACTACAGATTATGTTCTTCCCACCTGTCTTGTCTACATTGTGCCAGAGTTTGTCAGCCCTCATTCAGCCCATGACCACCTCCAGGCACCCAGTCAGAACCACAGAAGCTTTCTCAAGTACTAGACGAAAGAGTGAAAAGGAGCCACGTGTCATCCAATAGCAATGCACTCCAAACCCTCAGGCACCAGGCTGAGTTAAGGGTAGCATAGGAGAACAAAACTGCTTTACCCACCTCATGAAAGACATCAATAGCCAGTAGTCTGATCCTCACACTCACCTCAGAGCTATTTATGGGTCTAACAATCATCTGAAGGCAGCCCTGTTTAGGGAGGCTTTTAATGTTTAAGAAATTAGTGTATTTTAATGTTTCTGTTGTAAGCCACCCAGAGTGGCTGGGGAAACCCAGCCAGATGGGCGGGGTATAAATTATTATTACTATTATTATTATTATTATTATTGTTATTATACAGATTACGGAATGGCTTTCGTTTCGTTTCTTTTTTAAAAAAGAGACCTACCTGTTTGTTAAGTCTGGCACCAGAGGTCCTTCTCTAAATATCCCTGCCGATCTGTAGGCTTTCTTAATAATAATTACTATTATTAAATGCCACCACCTAACTGGGTTGCCTAGAGAGCCACGTTTTAGAACGTTTCCCCAAAAAAAGATTACCCAGGATTTGTAATTTAATGTTGCTATGATAACTGCTTTTGTTTTGATGTTTTTGATCTGTTTTATATTTGTTTTATGGTTCTCTTTTGTAGGCTATTTTGGAAATCTGGATTAATAAAATTACGTTGTTAAAAATTTAATTTTAAAAAAATACGGAAAGGGACAGATATTGCAATACTTCAGACACCTGGAAGAAAGAATTTTTTAAAATGTGGGAGAACAGAAGTGAGAGTGTCAAGCAAAGTTACTATCTAGAAATACAGCAGAATGACAATGCAATGACAGTGCAGATCCTAAAAAATCAGGGATATCGTCTCCAAAGGTTCAGGCAAACAATCTTAACTCATTATCCAATGAGTCATACATTTCTTATACACATTTTGATATACAGTCCAATCATCTGACAAGCTTATCACTGTGATCATGAGAAAGAATCATATCTGAATAGAAATGAAAGTAAAAAGAGGAAGGAAGCAGCTAAGGTAAAGGTGCAGAACGAAGAGATTAAAGAATGCCAGAAGCAATGGTCCATGCACAAGGGGCCTGGGAAAGAAAGGTGGGCAAATCCAGAGGAGAAAGAAAGATGGGACAGACATTCACCCACCCACTGAGCTGCAGCCCAGCTTCATGGTTCCATACACATTCCTACCCTTGGTGGGCATCTTGCTAGAATTTAAGTGCTGGCTCATTTCTGTTCATTTTCAAAGACGATATCAAACAGCAGAGGCAAAATTGCTTTGATTCTACTCTACGACAGGATATTGAAGGAGATTTATATAGTGTAAGCAGGGTTTTGTCTCAGTCTGAAATGTATTACTCTCAGAGAGGGAACAGTTTAAGAGTGGCTGGGGCAACCCAGCCAGATGGGAGGGGTACAAATAATAATAAAAAATTGTTGTTGTTGTTGTTGTTGTTATTATTATCATCATCATCTAAACACTACATACAAGCACCATGCCTATAAATCCTGGAGGGTCTTTACAGATAAGACTCTTTAAAAAAATCCACCCTATACACACATACAAACCCTGTGACTGCCAAATTGAAAAAGTTCAGAAGACATGCAAGTAAATAGAGCACTAAGCTAATGCTTCATCTTTTTGAAGCTAAATGCTTCATATTAAGAGCTGACTGAAATGTTGGAGAAGCTAACAATGCCAAAATAGGATTAACACTGAATAATTACATTCATTGGAACTCACTAGATATTAATTTTAAAAGTATACACCTACTAATATATGTAAAATTATTTTCAGCCTTCATATAGGTGTCTGTATGTTGCCTCCTAGATCAGAAACAGCATGTCTCCAAATACCATTTCTTGGGCCACAGCAAAATAGGGCTACTGCATCCACGACCTTGTACTTGAACATGCCATAGGTATCCAGTTAGCCATGGCTGAAAACAGAATACTGAACTAGGCCTCTGACAAATCTAGCAAGACTCTTCTTATGTTCTTATATATCCAGGTGTTAGAAATTATATAACATGTTAGCGGTAATCTGGTAAAATTAGATCCTAGAGTTATATTATTGAATATTCATTCCATCTAATTGATTTTGGATTTGTAAAAAATGCTCCCCCAAAATTGCTAGATATTGGAACAAGTTTCTGTTCATCTAGCAAGGAACGATTTATCAACATTCTTGAAACTGCCAAGTTGAATGGACAGATTATGTGCAAAGGAAAAAAGAATACGTCCATCTGAGAAATGAGAAATGGACACTACTGGAAAACACATAATAATTTTCTGATTTTGGACTAAGAAACTTTGTTGTAAATATTTGTTTCTTTTCAACTAAAATATAAAAAGACACATCAAAAGCCCTAAGAGTGACTGTTAATGATATTATTTTCAGCAAGAAGCTTTCTTTCATTGCCATTCCTGTTTAGGGAAGTTTTTAATGTTTGATGCTGTATTGTTTTTAATATTTGGTTAGAAGCCACCCAGAGTGGCTGGGGAAACCCAGCCAGATGGGCGGGGTATGAATAATAAATTGTTGTTGTTGTTGTTGTTGTTGTTGTTATATTTTTACTGAAATTCAGTAATGTAGAAGTTTTATTTTTTACCAGTAATATGGTAGTTCCTCAATACCAAACTTACAAAGTGAGGGAAATTTCAGAAACAGACTGGAAAGAGAAGTTGCTGAATTCATTACCAAGCTTAAAACCATGGATAAACCTGGTCTAAATAAAGACACTGGATTCTTATCTCATTATACATGATAAAGCTTTCTTTAGCCATCTCACCCCCTTGCTTTTTCCTGCAAGACTAATTGCAGCCATTAACAGCCATTAACAGTCGTCAACAGGTTTACCACTCCTATCAGGCAATCACCCATTCCCACCACCCTGCTGAGTAATACCCCTCCCCACCCTCTGACTATACACAAGGGTCTGGTGACTTCTGTTTCAGTGTATCTGAAGAAGTGTGCATGCACATGAAAGCTCATACCAATGACAAACTTAGCTACTGGAAGGATTTTTTTGTTTTGTTTTGTTTCGACAATGTCAGACCAACACAGCTACCTACCTGTAACTGTTACACAGATAAGGAAAGGAACCACCCTAGGTAAAAAGCAGGTAGATGCTGTTTCTGAACTTGGAAAAGTAATACTCACTAAACGAGCAGGAACAAAGAGCATGACAAAAAACAAATTTAAGGGAGCTTTATGAAAAGCATAATCAGGGAGGTGTCAGGTGGGTCAGATTGGGCCACATTCCAATCACATGGAATTGATACATAAACAACAGTTGCCCCAAATTATGTCCACAAATTTATACTAACCAGAGAGCAATAAGGGGACTTAATTCCTGATCCTCTCCTTCCATATAACCCAGTGGCATATCCAGATTCAACCACATACGGCTGTAATCCAGTTTGTTTGGACACAGTTGAAGCAGCATCCTATGCAAGCCAAATGAGTCATAGCCAACCTGCATTACCCACTTTGCATTGAAAATCTGGTTGATTGTTAATGTTGCCCCCCAATATATGGAATGCAACACTGCACCCATGCAATAATCCAAAACCACTTCAGTACACACTGGATGATGTGCAAGAAATAACCAGCAGCTCTACCTTCCTCTCCACTAGTGCCTCAATCCAAAAGGTATTGCCAATTGGAGCAGAGCACTCACACAGTAGCCCTGGATGAACACCAGAGCAAGGGGGATATTTTGTTTCTTAGTGTCTTTGCTGGATCTTTATGCTACAACCTACAGGCAACAACTGATTTGCATGGGGTTACATTCCTGACCCCCACCCCACCCAGTGCATCAGCGCAGGGCACATAAGCTCTCCCTGCCCACCCCATTCCACCCCCTTTTCGAGCCACTTGTGGGTTGTCACTATGTGTGCATGCATGGTCGCACGTCAATTGGACATGCGTAAATTGGGCATTGCCTGTACTGTATATGCCATTATCTACAGCAAAATGTTGGATCAAGCTGTGAATTATGCCTGCTAAATATTTTAAGCAGCCTTTTCTACAAACACTTTCAAAACCCAATACAAATTAATTCATTTACCTCTTTTCATATGAATGTGAACGAAACTGGAGATCTCGAGACCGTGACCTTGACTTCCTTCCTGATTTTTTACGGCTGTAAGTTCTGCTATCAGAAGAACTGCTTGAAGATGACCTCCTACGGTGTTTCTTTTTTCTTTTGCTTCTACTCTCTTCTTCGGTGTCTGATGAGCGGCGACCCATTTTAACAAGCTATTTTTTAAAAAGAGAAAAGTACTGTAAACATCAGATGAAATCTTAAACATTCTCATAGAAAGCCTGCTGTACCCGTACCAATCTCCATGCACCAGTATTCAGTTTAGACCTGCTCTCTTGTAACACCTTTTCCAATGCTGCAAACAACAATCCTGATCATATTTACTTTTATCACTGAAATTAAGAGAGCTTGCTTCCAAATAACTCTCCTTAGGAATGATAACTGGGAACGCCCAAGTGTGTGAAGAAAGTTTCATTTTTTCCTTGGGGAAGACTGGGAAAAGCTTTCACCCTAACAAATGGATGTTGTCTTGGAAGTCCTAGTATGTTCAAGCACTTGTTCCCAGGTACTTATGCATAAGATTTCAGCTTAAAACTATTACCTCCATTGAAGTTTAGTGCAATTGTGATGAACATAAACAAGGCAAGAAACTTGGCCTTGCATTCAGTAAAAATTGAAGAATGGAACAAGGAGGATTAAAGAGGACATTTTTCTAAGGGTCTAACCTTCTGGAATGCAGGAAAGTGTTTGGAAGAAGAGAAACTAATACAGTATACAATACTACCGTGTTTCTCATATTATAAGACATGTCTTATATTTATTTTTTCCTCAAAAAAACATACTATGGCTTATTTTCAAGGGATGTCTTATTTTTTTCCTCCTCCTCCTGCCGCAGCCGGCATTGCTGCTGTGCCTATCACTATGTCTTATTTTCGGGGTATGGCTTATATTCCTTGAATGCTTAAAAATCCTGCTATGGCTTATTTTATGGGTATGTCTTAAAATATGAGAAACAGGGTAAAACAAGAATTGCCAGCTTAGAAGATACATGTCACAAATAGCACAGGCAGTAGGAGCTAGCTTTATTCAACTTGTGAACCTATATACATTTACCTGGAAGTAAATTATTATTATTATCCTTAAGTCCAATGGCAGGTTATAACAACTTAAAATATAACGTTAGGAACAATTTAAAAAGAATGCAATCACAAAAAGGTGGATCTTAAAAATATACCGTACATCTCAGATGTCAAAGGCTAAAGAGGTACCTTCAGCATTCAGTGAAACCTACATACTGAAGCTGCTAGGTGCACCTATGTGGGGAGAGAGTTCTACAACTTAGGGCAGGCATAGGCAACCTTGGCTCTCCAGATGTTTTGGAACTGCAACTCCCATGATCCCTAGCTAACAGGGCCAGTGGTCAGGGATCATGGGAGTTGTAGTTCCAAAACATCTGGAGAGCCAAGGCTGCCTATGCCTGACTTAGGGGCTGCCACAATGCTCTCTCCTCGAGCCGCCACCACCAGAGTGGCATAACCACCAAGAGCACTCTGAATCGGAACCATAAATGAACTGACAATCAGTGTAGCTCTTTTAAAAACAGGGCTTATATGTGATCTAAATGAAACCCCATTGACCTCAACCAGAATCTCTTCCAAATGATCATGCAACTGGAGGATCACGGTTAATTTGTCCTCATATATACTGCTAAATTAGTGACAAAACAAAATAGAAGTGGCATCTCCCACATACAGTTGGGAGTTGAAGCTGCAGCACCTTTCACTCCCCCCCCCCCAATACATTGACTTGCCACGCAGGTTATTGGTGCAACGAGTCAAGTGTGGGGTGGGGTGTGGGACAGGACATCACAAGTGTAAAGAAAACCATGCATGGTGTGGTGAAAGCAGAGAGGGAGCAGTTTTCCTCCCTCTCTCACGTCTCCCTCTGGTTGAGACCATCCACTGGAGCTGAATGTCAGAACAGGGCAAACAAATAAAAGCTACTTCTTTCATGCAATGCCCAAGTCATAGGGAAGTCACTCCCCAAAGTTGTAGTGAGACCACCATCTTGGGAGGGCTTTGAGAGAGCAGCAGACTTTCATCCATGGAGGATGAGGCTATCAATAGCTATACTGTATTAGGCTCCTGGATCCTACTCAGGGAGGCAGTATGTCTGCGAGTTGTTCACTTGGGAATTACAAGAGCAGAGGGTGGGTCCTGCTCACAGGCTTCGCACAGGCAACTTGGCCGTCCACTCCAATAACAGGATGCTGGGCTAGATGGGCCTTTTTCTGATCCAGCTGGGTTCTTCTTCTGTTGCTCTTTTTTAACGCGAGTTCTGGGTGAGACACGAGGGCACCCACTTCAGGGTCGGGGGGGGGGGCTTTTGGCACGAAGGTTTCCAGGGCCCTAAGACGTCCACCCAGGGCAGACTTCCTCAACCTCGGCCCTCGGCATGTTTTGAGACTACAATTCCCATCATCCCTGACCACTGGTGCTGCTAGCTAGAGATAATGGGAGTTGTAGGCCCACGCGAGCACAGTCGGAGGAGGCAGCGCCAAACTGACGAGAGCGAGGCCTCCCCTCGCTAAAGCCAGCAGGGGACGGGGAGCTTGGCGCTCCGCATACGCCAAACACCCACCCACCGAGCCGAGGCCTAAGGAAAGCTCGCCGCGCTTCCCGCGTCAGAGATGGCAAGGCCGACGAGGCTGGTCTCGCAGGCGCCTGCGAACTAGGCCGCAGCGGTTCCCTCCTGCCAGACCCGCTCCGACACCCACCCACCCCTTGGGCATTGTTTTTGTTTCGGTCCCCGAGGCCTAAGGCCCACGGAGCCATCGCAACCATAGCAACCGGACCCACCGGCGCGAGCCCATTTACCTCCGAAACCGGCGCGCCCGCCGAAGGCCGCAGAGCTTCCGTAGTTTCAGCTTCGGCGCCTCCTTCCTCCTCTCAGGCCTGACTAGACGATCCCCGGAGCTCATCTATTCACGCAGCCCAGCCGAAGAGCGCCGAATGCATCGATTAGAAAGGCCACTTTTTTCCTCTTCCCAACCCCCACCCCCTCGTCTAGTAGGCTAGCTAGCTCGCTATTCGGCGTTCTTCCTCTTTCTTTGCTTTTCCTTATTTAAGCAACATTGCTGACCACATAAACAAATCTAATTAATTGGTCCTCGGAGGGGTGTTCCCCCCTTTTTAAGAAAATAATAATGACGATGATGCGGGTGCAAGTTGTCATTCATGCCCTTTCTTTATTCCTTACCTTCTCCCTCCACCCCACACCCACCTCCTCCCCAGGAAAGAAAGCGGCGTGGGAGGGGGGGGGAGGACCCGGAATAAATCACAGAATTCTGTCTGTATAAGGTGCGCTGTGATTAAAACTGCAGTGATTTATCTGCAAATTGCTTTTTTAAAAAAACACCCTGCAATTTTCCTTCTTTGGAAATGATGGGCTTTCTAAGGTTAGGTGCAAATTAGTTTCCCAGTTGAGACTATTTAAGGGTTGTGCTGGTTGCGGGAGGAGGGGAGTTTAGACGCCCCGTTGGAGGAGGATGTAAGAATAAAATTTATCGTTTTTCATTTAAGCTAAGAGTAATTAAAGAAGGTCGCTCTTTCCTGGAATTCATGCTACATTGACATATTTTTTTCCCCTCGACTCTCTGAGAAAACCATTTCCTTTCTTTGCTGTAAAGACGAGACGCTTTTGTCTGACAGGGGTAAAAGTAGCCGCTGTTTGCTTTGCTCTGGGTGGCTTCTGGGTGGTGGGTCAAGAAGAATAGGCCCCGGTCTTCAAACTGCCCGGTGCGGCAGCGCTACGTTTATTCACAGGGAGCTGAAATGCTGTGCTCAATGGGGCAAAGGAGGTCTTGGGTTTTTTTAGATGGGAGATCAGAACATAATCTCACAAGGAAACTTTATGCATTCACGCATTTGCTTAAATTTCAGGCATCCGGGCTTAAACTTTGATTCAAAGCAACAAATCCTCCCCCCCCCCCAGACTTCTGCTGCGATCCTAAATGTACTTGCTTCTACACTTCATGCTCGCGGTTCCAAGTGGTGGTTTGGATTATATCAGAGCAAACCCACTGCTTTCGGCGAAAGTAAATGTTGTGTCCGGAATTTCTTACACCTCCTGAGTTTATTTCACGCAAATTTACTGGTGCTAACAATTCAGCAGTCCAGGTGATAGGTTGTTGAGACGCTTAACTTGCTTACAGTTATACCAAACTTACAGTGCAATCCTATACATGTCTCCTCAGAAGTAAGGGCTATTGAGTTTAATGGAACTTACTCCCAGGTAAGTTTGTATAGGATTGCTTGCGTCCTAAATCAGATATCTAGCTCTGATAATTCTGGCATATATAGGCTATTCTATACAGGCTTTCCGAGGATCATGCTTTCCAGTGGAAAGTATAATAATAATCCATAGGAGTGAAAAATACCGTGAGTATATATTTAATTTACATGTTTCTGGATTCCACTGGGTGATGCCTAATCATGTTTCTCTATCCTATAATCAAATTCCACAGGAAACATCCACTTTACTTGTGTCTTGTCCTTATTATTATTATTTTTAATCTCTGTTTTGTGTGTGTGTCGACGGTGTTGAAAAGTGGGATCCACGTGGGGATGTTAAAAATTTGCATAAAACTGAATTTTGTGATTTAAAAAGGGAGGCCCAGCCAATTAATTATCTGAAAAAGATTGGTCTCCGAAAGTTTTGCACTTGGTGCCTCCAGTAGATGCTGTAGAAGTTTCATTGAAAACAGTGGGGAATGTTTTGAAGTGATGTATTATTCACTTGAATGTTGTTAGCCATTTTTTCATTTTCCAATTCTTTTTCCATTAGAATAATTGTGTATGCTTCTTTTAGCTTTTCGGCGATAAACAATTCCCCCCTAGGCGATAGAACATAACATTTCAGTGGCTTCTCTGCAAGTCAAGCACTTTCGCATGTCGGAGCACCCAGTCTGTATCCTAACAGGCTTAATAGCAACAACCACAAAACAGAGAGTTAAGAAGATGTTCACGTAATTTTCCTACAAATTATTTAAAAGTTCATCGTTTGCCTGAACTACATGCAAAACAAATCACATATTTTAAGCACCTTTTGAGAAGCACCCTTTCCCGTAACATATTGGAAAAGGGAATCAGTTTTGCTTTATTTTTAATTAACTCATAATCCGGACTTGGAATAGTTTCCAGAACCACTCTGTCCAAGGTGTAAAGTCTGCGCCCCCCCCCCCAATAAAGCGTTAAATTCAAATATTTGTACATAATGAGATTAAAGAAAGGAGAAGAAAGGAGAGAACAAACTAGCAATACATATTCCAACGTCGAGTTTACAAAGATGCTCCCATTTTCCAGGTGAGGAAATGGAAAGAGGCGGTTGTTTTCAAACTACATTTGGACAAGTGCACTCTGCAGCCCTCTACACCCCCCCCAAAAAAAAAAGTCTAGTGAGAGCTCAAGCTTTAAAGTCAGTTCTGTTAATTCCGAGACCAACTCCTCAAACCTGTTTTGCAACCCTGTCCTTTTCCTGAGATCACACACGCGCCCCTGAGTTCAATGGAACTTAACTCCCAAGCGATTGTGCATCGGATTGCAACCTAAGAGTTTCCCACGTCCTGAAGAAGAGACTGGCCAGATTTTCCCAAATCATTTATGTATCTCAGATCTTATATGAATCCATGTATTTTAGTTGTAGTCTTCTGAAGAGCAAATCCACCCCAGAGAGGAAATTTTAAAAAAACCAACCAAAACAACATGAAGAATAGAAACCTAAAGCAAAATGCAGCAACAGCAATCTAACTCACGGCAAAATCACAACAAAAGCTTTAATCTCTCGGCATTTTACAGCCCCGACCATTAGAAAACAGGAACGGTTTCCCCTCTCAATATAACTCGAGCGCATCTCCAGGCTAAACTGATCCGACTGCTGCGTATCTTCCCGGAGATGTCAGCCTCCCTTCGCATTTCCAAAAGGGTGGCTAAATCCACCGCACCCAAACCCCCCAATAAAGCAGAAAACGTCTAGGGGATTTTTACAGGCAAAATTCCCTGAAATGGGGAGCCCCCGGCGCCTTGAGCGCTCCCAGAGTCCCAGGAATTAGCCAGAGACCTAACTTAGTACCATGGCGCAGGCAGGAATGGGAAGGAGACCAATATATGTGCATATATATACATCGCAAAACCTTCGACGGTTTATTCGGAATTATACTCAAATCAGTGTTAAATCTAGGGTCGACGTGTAGGAAATGCAGACAGAGAGTGAGTGAGTGAGTGACAACATATCCAAGGGACAGGCTGGGACCCAACACAGGCTGGGACAATTCTGATGGAGTTCACCTCTCTGCTGCTGTCTCTCCTCCCTCCCCGCAACTCTAAACGGGTCTCAATCGTACAGGGTTTAATTCAGGCTGCGGTTGTGGCTAGAAGCTCGCTTCGTCCCTGGGCTTCAAGGGCAAGCGCCGTCTTCCCAGGCGGGTTTAGGATTGGGCTGGCAGCGTGTGAGCCGAGCAAAGCATTCCGCGTTTTTATTTTTATTTTATCTAAAAGACCCAAGGATCTAGCTGGTTGTTTGGCGGGGGTGGTGCGGAGAGCCGATCAAACGAGCACTAATCTCTCCTTGGCATCGCGGCTGATTTGGTCCTTCGGTGGGCGAGGAGGCAAGCAAGCCAGCCGGCCAGCCCCGCGCTCTGGTAAAGAAGACGTTTGGGGGTAGCTCTCTCTCTCTTTTCCTCCTGCTCTTCTCCCCTCTCCGGAGCCAGCCGCCTTGTCATTTTCCTGTAGCCCCTCCCCTGCAGATCCAGCCCCCTTTCTGTCTCTCTCTCTCCCCCCCCCCGTGTTTAACTAACTCAGGACACTAGCGCAAGATCCACGCCTAATTAAATTAATTAGGGATTCTTGTCAATCCTGGATTAATGGCCGAGAGCAACCCCTTGCCACTGGATCTGGAAGAGGGGGGGTGAGAGGAAGCTGAGGGAGGAGGAGGTCTCTGTTTCTATTTCCCTCCCCCCTCGCTCTCCCTCCCTCCCCCCCCTCCTTTCCCAGTTTGGCTCTTGTTCTCCTTGGTGGTGGTGCTGGGCTGCTCCAGCAGAAGGGGGCTCCTTCCCAGTTCCAAAGGGGAGGTAATTTGCTCCGAACAAGGGGCAGGCTTCGCAAAGTATAAATAGTGGGGACTTCAAGAGCTCCGAGCCCTATCAGATCTGAACTCTTGGCGGGGAGAATTGTCAAAGATCTTCGCGTTTTCACAAGCTCGCTCAGTTGCGAGGCATCAGCTTCCCTTTAACTCTCCAGCCCCTCTGCGGCTTCCCTCTCCTCCCCCCCCCCGCACCTTGCCCACACCCTCCCCCCTCTTTTCTCCCACCCCTCCTCCTCTTCTTCTTCCTCCTCCTCCTCCTCCCTAACCCCCTTGATGTGTTTCTTGGGGGGCTTGGAGCAGCTAGAGGAGGCAAGCGAGGGCGAGGAAAAAAGAGCCCAGCGCAGCGCCGGCGATGGAAGAACTTACCGCTTTTGTTTCCAAGTCGTTTGATCAGAAAGTGAAAGAGAAAAAGGAGCTCATCACCTACCGGGAGGTTCTGGAGAGCGGACCCGTCCGGGGAGCCAAGGAGTCCGGAGGATCCAGCGAGCCCGGCCGTGAGGACGGGAGCAGCCCCGCAGCTCGAGGGGCGGCCGGAGCAGGAGGCGTCGGAGGCGTCGGCGCAGGTGGCCGGTCTCCGGTCCGAGAGCTGGACATGGGCGCCGTCGACAGGGCCAGGGACACGGGCACCCCCAAGCTCAGCGAAGGTAACAAGCCCTCTTCTGCCCAGCGGGTCGGGGGGCGCCTCGCAGGCTGGCTAGAGGCAGGGGACCGCGCGTAAAGAACCAGATGCTGTGGGAGTACTAGGGGGAGGGGGAGAATCGGGGGAAGGGTGCTTCCTGGTGTGTATGGGGTGGGCGGGGTGGGGACCATGTGTGTGGTTTGACTCCGAGAACCCCCACCACCACCACCCCAAATGCGCGCTGCTACGTCCGGTTGGACCTCGGCGGCGGGGAAACTTGCCAGAGAACGGATGGAGGAAGGCAGAGCGCGCGCTTTGGCGTCCAGACGCAGAGCCGGCTGGTCTTTTCGACTGGGGGAAAGAGCTCCCTCCATTAATGTGGATGGATACTTTTTCTGGGCCGTTTCAAAGCGGCCAGATTGTGAGAACACCGCAAGCCGGCCATTGCTTGACCGTAGGCTGCTAGTCCGGTCCAGATTGTCTGGGACCTGATAATGTGTGGCGCCTTTTTCCTATGTTTTGGGATGTGGGCTTTTTTGTCCTTTCTCTCTTCTTCCAATCCCAAGGAAGGGAAGCTGTAAAATCACAAGCTCTCGCCCTCCTGGGTTAGGCAGACCATAGTTTGGCAAGTGCATGTGCATGTGTGTGTCACGTTACATGCACATATATTTCCTCCGTGAGTAAATGGGAAGATTAAATCCTGATTTTGAGCTGCGTTGAGCTGTTCTGGAAACGGTGAAAGATTTTTGAATCCCGGAGGTTATCCCTGTAATGGTTCCAATATCTTCTCCCGTTTAAAGTGTTTTACACAGTGTAGGAGCCCAACGTATTGAAAATTAAGATGTGCTGACTATTTTGTTCCCAAGTGAGAGAAAATAATATATGGGCCCGAGTTCTAACTATCAAAATATTTAAGCAGATAATTAATTTGCTCCTGCTATGGAGACCCTTTCCTATTTGCAATGTAAAATGAGGGGGAGGGGATGCGGCACTGGAAACAAATGCGAAATAAAACGAATTTATTTCTGTTTAAGGCAGCTTAGAAACCTCCCTAAATATCATTAAAAGTTTGAAACGCAGTTGTTTATTTGTGAATGGAAGTATAAAATATTGGGCACAATAAAAGAAGAGAGTCTATATTGTACTTCTTTTTCTCCAAGTGCATTTCCTAGGAAGGGTGAATAGTTATTTAAAATCAAACCATACATTTCTAAGTAGTTATGCAATGCTAGGAGCACTGCTAATAAGTAATGCTGAAATCCAAGCGAAGTGTTTCGCTTTTATTCCTCCATGCTCTCGACCTCTTTAAGTTTTTATACTGATGTGTAGGGTGGTGGGGGAGAGGAAGAGGAATAAATGACTATGTGCTTTACAAAAAAAAAAACACAACCCCCCAACCTCTCCTGTTTGCTTATCCAAAGATCCCCTCGGCTTTCAAGTATATTTGAATACCTGCGTGCGGTTTGAGGATGCAGATGTCATAGTCGGGGGAGGAGGGTTTATTTCAACTCTTTTGTTCAAGGAAAGTAGCTCTCTCCAGGTCGGAACTGAACAGACATCATCCGGAAATGATTTTATAAACAAATTCTGAATATGATTAGAGACCAACGCAGCTCCAGTAAACAAACTTCGGCGTGGCGGTGGGCAAATACGTTCGGGGAGGGAAGGAAGGAAGCGGGGAACCCGGTTTGTAGATTAGGGACCCCCCCAACAGTCTGAATGAACCGCGTCACGCCGCCACGTTTACACGGGGCCTAGTGTCCAAAGCGAAATGTGTGAAATGGTTGGTGCTGCGGAAGGACAGAGGGAAAACGAGCACAGCGTTTTGCAATGTAGTATCAGGTCGGAAGGTCCCTGCCTCAAGGAGCCTACAATAAATATTTCGACAGGGTGAGGGGAAACAGACGGAGGTTTAGTGGGAGGAGGCAGGAGGGTGATCAAACTTTGCGCACTCTTCTTAGTTCAAAAACAGTTGATCGGTTAACGATACAATTTAGGGAGCTGGTTCTCCACCTCCCTAGTAAATAAAGGCCTTGACTTCCCCGCAAGCAGGCGGCTTCAAGAAGCAATTGCAGCGGCGGTCGCGTGTCAAATCCCCCATCGACACCTGCTGCTGTGATTTTGAAAAGGTGCCACTTGAAAGGCCACGCGGGTTTCACAGCAGCCAGCGCCAACGTCGAGAAGATGCGGAGCATAAGGGCGCTGCAGTTCTATGAGATCTTGCCGGCGCTTTCACTGGGAGGCGTGCCGTGACCGGTGCGAGAGGGAGGAAGGGAGACCTTAAAGTCTTTGGGACTTCGGGGCGTGTTTCTTGTTGTCCCGAACCGGAATTAGGGAAAAGAGGTCCCTCTCCCTCTCTTCCCCCTGAGAATACCCTGGAGTTCTCAGGACAGATCTGCTGCCCCTTTCCAGACAGGTGTAGACTACACATTGCTCAGAGCGTCTCTCCTAATAATAAAATAATAATAATAATAATAATAATAATAATAATAATAATAAATCGCTGTCTAAGACCCAGCTGACAGATGTGCAGGAGGAGAGCCAGCTCTTGGGCAGATTTTTAAAGCCCAAGTGTGTTAAACTTAACACACACACACACACACACACACACACACACACACACACAAATAAGTAAATAAGTAAATAAATAAATATGATGGACCTGCGTTCTGCGGTGGCTTTGGGAACTGCTGGCAGAAACCCCCGGGCCCACCTTGATCAAACCGCGCAGGTCAGCGCCCTTAGAACTGAAGCACGCGCCCAGGTCCGGGCAGGGCAAAACAAAAGTTGAGGACAGGGGCTGGTCCTTTGGAAATAGAGAACTCTGTTCCTAATGACTAGGGAGGGCAATCCCAGGGGTGGGCCTTCCTTGCCTGGAACAAGATCCAGGGCAAAACCATTCAGGGAAAGTCTGAGATCCCATAAAAGCACACTTGTAAGACTGCATGATAAGACTTGTGAACACCCTTTTGAACTCAGTATGACTTTTAACTTCTGTGTAGAGGTACCTAGGATTGCGCTGTGGGAACAGCGTCCATATATGTGTGTGTGGGGTGTGTGTGTTATAAATATAACGCATAAATGTAAGTCCCACTGGATTCAACACAGCCTCTAAGTTCCTCCTTTGAACGTCCAGGGGACATGCTGCTTCCCTTCTGGTGGGCCTGGGATCTGAAGCGAAGCCACGAGGACCCCGAGCCAGGCTGCGCCCTCGGTTGCACAGGCGCCGGGTACCAGCTCGCGGGGTTCTGCTTGGGCCCTCCTTCGCTTCAGCCTCGCCACTGGGAAGAGAGGTGACCTTTGAGCGTTTCATTGATCCCTGCCACCGCTGCTCCTCCTCCCCCTCCCCCCCCTTCTGCTTGACTTAAGGTAAAAACACAAGTGGGGGAAGGGCCAGAGCTCAGTGGCAGAGATTCCGCTTTGCATGCAGAAGGTCCCAGGTTCAATCCCCGGCATCTCCAGGTAGGGCTGGTGAGAGATTCGCCGGGCTGAAATGGCAGAGAGCCGCTGCCAGCCAGTGCAGACAATTCTGAACTCTATGGACCAAAGCTCTGATATGGCATAAGGCAGTTTTTTGTGTTTGTTGGAAACCTAGATCAGGCGCTGGCCTCGTGGTCCTGGGATGGTTGGGTGGTTGCTTTTTGTTTTGTTTTGCTTGTAAGTATTTGGTAGTGTTTTGGTTTTGCCTCTTTATTATTATTTTGTTGTTGTTGCTCCGTCTCCAGTTTCCCCCGAGCTGAAGGACCGCAAAGAGGATGCCAAAGTGATGGAAGACGAAGGACAGACGAAAATCAAGCAGAGGAGAAGCCGGACCAATTTCACCCTGGAGCAGCTGAACGAGCTGGAGAGGCTCTTCGACGAGACCCATTACCCGGATGCTTTCATGAGAGAGGAGCTCAGCCAGAGGTTGGGTTTGTCCGAAGCTCGGGTGCAGGTAAGCATGGGAATCCTTTCGGCTTCTGCTGGGGAGGGGCTCCTCCTCGAGGATCCTGGGAAGGGACCTTCATACGGACTAGGTGCCCCGGGAGCTGGCACGACTCCGTATCCATTTCCACTACGCTCCCTTCTGAACCAACAGGCTTAGGATCGCGCGCTGCATTGGCAAGCAAGTCACAAGGTGGACTTGTTTCCTCTTTCTTGGATGGTTGGTAGCGGTAGGTTCGGATCCGGTGGGTGCCCTTCTTCTGCAAGTCTTTGCTTGTGGGGGGGGGATAGTATGGCGCTGGGAGAGGAAGGGGACTTCCACCAAAATGTTGTTCCTGGCCCTGAGTAGACAAGAGTGGCGAATCTGGAGTACAGCAGTCCTTATGTTGTAGTATCTGCGCGCTTTCATCTCAAATATAGACCTATGAGTTGGGAGGAAATGCCATTTCCTGGTGCGTTTTGCTTAGGGGCTACAAGGGGCTGTTTCCATCTTCATAGAATCGTAGAGTTGGAAGGGACCCCGAGGGTCACCAAGTCCAACACGATGCATTGGAGGAATTTTGCTTCCATAGTTCCGCCCACATCGAGATGTGCTGACCTCTCTGGTGTTCAATTTCTTCCGATTCTCCGCTTGCTATCTTTAGAGCCATCCAGGTCTATGGTATTTTACAGTATCATTTTTTTTAAATAAAAAAGCAAAGGTCTCTGCCCGAAAAAGCTTACAATCGAAAGCTGAAACAGTAGCTAGTGAGAAAAAATTGAGCCAATTGAGGAGAGTGAATAGTGCTCAAAGTAGGTGTGTAAGTGTGGCTGGTAGTGTGCTTAAGTGCGGTCCACGTTTCTATAACTTCAGATAGCTAAGCTTTCCGGGGGGGGTACTAAGTCCATGTGTATTATATTCTCCTCCTGCCTTTAAACATTGATCCTAGCTCAGTTTCTTTTCTTTCTTTTTTTAAAAGTAGAAGGCGGATGTATGAATTAACTTTATAGAAGGGCTGACTAATAAACGAAATTGGGAGTTGCTAAAGTGTGCACAGTTACAGTCCATTTACTTTTTTTAAAAAGGGGGAAGTAATTAAAAAAATCCCCCAGGGACTTAGAAAAGGAACAGATACAGGCAGCGCTGGGCTTGGCTAATGCAGCCGGATTTCAAAGAGCTGTTTGGAGACCATCTTCCCCTTACACTGTCCAGAGATTGCTGGGGATCTTTGTCAAGCTGCCCCCGTTCCCCACCCCTAGAGAAAAAAGAGGCTCTGGTCCAGAAAAGGCAGGACTTGGGTCCAGAGGTAGAAGCGCGGCTCCAGCCAGAGGCCCGGAGACCCTTGTCCACCGGGGACGAAGGCGGCTCGTCATTCCAGCGTCGTTTCCGCAGAAAACTGGGCCGCCTTTGTAGGAACACATGGAGAGCACTTCCAGGCCCCCCGAACATCTGCAGCCGGGAGGCTAAGCAGCGACTCCTGGCTTGTAACAGATACCTTCTCTCTCCCGCCCCCCTTCCTTCCATCTTTGTTGCTTGTAGGCTCTGCCATCTGCACCAAAACGGCTCTTCGGCTCTTAAAGGCTTTTTCTCTGCAGCTTGTAATCGGATAAAGGCAGACACTGAACAGCCACGTTGTAGCAAAGGTGTGTGTGTGTGTGTGTGTGTGTGTGTGTGTGTGTGTGTGTATAAAAGGGTTTGTGTGAGAGACAGTGTTGGGGGAGAGCAGAATTTATGAAAGACACCGCAGTTTAAAGAAAAAGATTCTTCTTTTTTTTTTTTAAAAAAAAAAATCTGCCTCTGGTTTTCTGATTTTATAAACACACACACACCACGCTATGGAGTGTGGCTGTATGTCCATATCTATATTATATATAGATTTCTATGTAGGCGGCGATACCTACGGAGGGAGATTTGCCTGACTCAACAAAAGAATAACCAGTGCCCACCATAATCCATACAGAATAACTTTCAGAGATTTGCATACATTAAGGGCTCCTTCCTTTTAAATGGCCCCAGAAAACGCTTCGCTGTGATTTTGTTTCAAACTTTGCTTCCCAGCTCCCATTGGCAGATGGTGGGAAGCCGAGCCTGGAAGGCGGCAGGGGTATGGGCTGGAAGCTGAAATGAACGCCCCCCCCTTTCATTATTCCCTAGCCATCTTTACTCGGAAGTAGACACCGTGGGTTTACTTTCGAGTAAGCACGCTTAGGCGCGCAATCTAACGGCGCGCTTTTCAAAGGTGTGTGTTGCTTTGTGAAAATGCACAGGATCGGACTGCGCGGTCGCGATCTCGTGCAAGTTCGTATTGACAGGTCAGCGCGCAGCCCGATCTTGTTGCCTGGAAGAGGGACCGACTCTGCTCAGTGGGGTCTTCTGCTCGGAAAGCGCAACCAGGATGGCGACCTCCGGCTATAATAATTCCTAGGATCGGTTGGCATATCTTGCTTCCTCGAAAGGAAGCGCCATCGAAAGAAACGTCACACTGCGTGTGTCAGACTCCTGGGATGTTAGTCTGAATGTGGAAAGGGACAGGATTCGTGTCTGTAGATGTTGGCAGTTTAAAGAATAAGATCCCAATCAGCTTTCACCTCCCTTGTGGCCCCTCCCCCCCTTTAAAAGGGTATTGAGGGAAGAAGGATCACATGATAGTGAGGACCTTTGAGATGGAAAACAGATCTCTCTCCCTAGCGCTTTCTCCCAATATATAAATCTGGGCTCAAGATTTTGAAGCACTTTTTAAGTTCCATTGATTTCAGTGGCAGAGATGTGAAACACTCCCACTGAAATGAATGGGGCTGAAATAAGTGCCCGATCCTCTCCCCGGTTTACTCGGAGGCCAGTCCTTCTGAGTTCAATGGGACTTACTCCCTAGCAAGCAAACCTTATTGAACTCAATGGGGCTTACATCTGCGTGGAAATGCATAGGGTCGGGCTGCCCAAGCACACCTGGCCCCAAGGCTGTAGGTCCACCTCATATTCTCTCTCTCAGGTTTTCAAACTTTTCCCCATTTCCAACTGCCAAAGTTATCTCCTTGCCTGGAGTGAAGCTCTCTCTCCCTCTCCCCCCCCATCTCTTCCGATGGCAGCAAATTAGATTATCATAATAATGAGACAATTATTCCGCTTCTGTGTTACACTCCACTGCACAGAGGAACAGAGAATTTTCCAACTTCTTTGTAGTGAAGCTTTTATGACAGTAATTACCCCCCAAAAGTGAGTCATTAAACGCTTTGGTGTTTCGTTTTTCTTGAAGATAAAGCTAATTAATATTACAGGCTTTTAATGAGCGCATTCTTTTCGGGTCTTATTGCGCAAACATCTAAACCCCTTTATCGCTAGTTTTCTTTTGTGTGTGTGTGGTGTGTGTGTGTGTTAGCATTAGATAGCACGGAGAGATGGAGGGGAGGGGGGAGGCCTGGTGGGGATTCGGCTGGCGAAAGATGAAACGGGCCCCGAGAAAGTAATTGAGCAAGAACCAGAACAGGCGGCAACTGTCCATATTATCCTAGAACTGCGCTCTTTTAAGTTCCGATTCTAAAGCGGGTAGGGAGGGAGCGATGCTCAGGCAAAGTTTAGGCGTTCGTCAGCTTCATCCCTGGCCCATCCTAGGCGCCTTCCTTGCCTGCAATGCTGGTGGTGCAATGTACTCCCGAGGGCGGGAGGGACATGCAACTGGCCCCTGGCATTGTAATATTTCCCATTCGTTTTAACAAAACGACTCCTAAGTAAACTCTCCCCTCCCTGAAACACAGTTTGGAATTATAATTAGCAAAAAACCAGCCCTTCTAACCCAACTAGCCAAATTTCGCCCATCTAACTCCCCTGCTATAGGGGACGCGGGTGGCGCTGTGGTCTAAACCACAGAGCCTAGGGCTTGCCGATTAGAAGGTCAGAGGTTCGAATCCCTTGACGGGGTGAGCTCCCGTTGCTGGGTCCCTGTTCCTTCCAACCTAGTAGTTCGAAAGCACGTCAAGTGCAAGTAGATAAATGGGTACCGCTCCGGCAGGAAGGTAAACAGCGTTTCCGTGTGCTGCTCTGGTTCACCAGAAGCGGTTTAGTCATGCTGGCCACATGACCCGGAAGCTGTACGCAGGATTCCTCGGCCAGTAAAGCGAGATGAGCGCCACAACTCCAGAGTCACCCGCGACTGGACCTAACGGTCAGGGGTCCCTTTACCTTTAACTCCCCTGCTTAACGAGAGCGATCCTATTCTTGTCTACTCAGAAGTAAGTAGTATTGTGAGTTCAGTGGGGTTTGCTTCCATGTCGGTGTGTATAGGATTTTAGCTCTTAATTGAAGATTAAATGTAAGGGCTGTGCCTCACTTTTACCCGGAAAGGGAGTGAGTTGAATTGATTTTACTCATAACTCTTTCCAAGTAAGGCTGCACCTTGCACTCTGAGCACACCTAATTGGATAAACTTCTACTGAAACGTGGGTCTTACTCCGGAGTAAATATGCAGAGTTTTCAGAAGCATCTTTCTTTAGGATTTAAGCCTAAAGTAGTAACTGTGAAAGAGGAAAAGGAGATTGATACAATGATGATTTGGATTTGTTTTGGATCGGAACTGAGGCGGGGAGAGAGAGAAAGTAAGGGAAATCAGAGAATTAGGTTGGTATTGCATGTGAAGATGCACAGAGTTGCGGATTCAGTTACTGGCTTGTGTAATTGTGTGTGTGTTGAAGTTCTAGTGGACTACTTTTATGAGCTAAAGAATTGAAATGTGGAGCACGTGTAGTCCAAGGAAGTTGATTACTGTAAATATATGAAAACGAGACTCCCTCCCCAAACAGAGGAGACTGCAGGTTGCAGCTCAAAGTGGTCACTCTCAAACTATTCGAGAATTGGAAACTTGCTACACAGGTCATCCTAATATCTAGACTCCTCTGAACGTGAAACCCTTTGCTTTTTTCTCTTTAGAAAGTCGAAGCAAGACTTAGTCACTTCCCAACAGTTTATGTGACGCGCAGATGGCTGAAATCTGGCACGCACATAATCCAAAACTCTCTGGAGTGCAACATTTCGAAAGGGATACATTTGCTTCTTCCTAGAAACGGGCGGGGGGAGGTGGCTTGTTGATCCCAACATCGTTAAGAAACTTCAGGAAAACTGAAATTTGGTTATGTGGTTAACTAAACTTTCTGGATTACTATGTAAAGTCTTAAAAAGAAAGAAAAAAGGACATGTTTGCACCTAACAGTGTACAGTAATCCTAATTCATGGCTACCCAGAAGCCAATCCTACTTGGTTTCGTGAGACTTTTTCCCAGGTAAGTGTGCGTAAGGGTTGTCGCCTAAGCGTCCAATTTACTAGCGTGTTCAGAGGCAAACCAAGAGGTCTCGCTTGCCCCTTTAATAGTAATATAGAAGAAGGAATTTCAGCGCCTGTGGCTTGTCATGCAACTATTAAAGGTGCATGCAAGACCCCCCTCCTCGTTCCCCTCTGGACACCCTGGTCAAAACGGTGGGCCTAGATTATTTTAGTTCGCACGTGCAGTGCGGAGTTTCCAGTAAGATTTGGAGTCGGGAGAGGAAGGCTCCCAGTAGGAGCCAGGAAGATAACGCTGCTGGGGTCATTGACTGGTTTTAAGCATGGCCAGAGAAATCACTGTGTGTAGATAAATAGATGGACGCGGCTTTGTATTGAGCTCGCCTTCTTCCTCTCTGCGCAGGTATGGTTTCAGAACAGAAGAGCTAAATGCAGAAAGCAAGAAAACCAACTCCACAAAGGTAGGTGAATTTTATCAGCGGCGCGCGTAAACGGGTCCAAACGTTTCTGGGCCAGGGAATACAAGCCTCCCCTTTAAATTCCATGCGCTTGGGGGCCTCCTTTTGCCTCTCCCCCAAACCTCCAGGCTCTTCCTTGCCTAAGGCTGCACACTTACCTGGAAAGAAGCCCCATTGGGCACAATATGCGCTGCTAACGCGCCAAGAGGGAGCATTCCCAACGAAGTGAAATAAAAATTAGATGTCCTGTGGTTTTTAGCTCAGTTTCTGACCGATCCCTGCCTCTATTCTTGCAGGAGTCCTCATAGGAGCAGCCAGCCAGTTTGAAGCGTGCCGGGTTGCCCCCTACGTGAACGTGGGCGCTTTGAGGATGCCTTTCCAGCAGGCAAGTACAAAGGGAGAATCCCGTGGGCGTCTGCCCCACAATGGTAGGAAGGGCCACAATATGGCCTTCCCGCAGGTGCCCCCATTAGCGCTCTCTCTCTCTCTCTGGCAGGTCAATCATGTGCGCAAAAGGAATGTTTAAAAGTTGCCTTCCTGCGGGGGGGGGGGGGAAGAGATTGGACGCGTGTGTGTTTCGTCTGGGCACTAAACACTCCGATTCTGAGTGCATGTGCAGTGCAGTCCGACCCGGTCTCTGTGTGCTTTATTGGAAACAAGCTCCCGTTGAGCTCAGTAGGACTTGGCCAGCGCGTATTAAAGGCGCGCAGGGCGGCTGCAGCAGCAGCAGCTTTTCCGCCGTTCGGTGCTGCAGATTTAAATGGTGGTACTGAATTAAAGGGGAATGAAGTCCCATTGGTCTCGAGGGAGCTTACTTCCTAGGAAGAATGATTAGGATACGCATTTGTGCGTAAAGGGGATCGGGAAGTGAATCTGGGTTTCCATAGATGCTCAGCGGATCTCGTTCATGATTAGTACTGTATTTGGAAACGCCGTAGGGTTTCTTCTCTCGAAAGCGGGACGCAGGAAGTCATACCGAGTCAGATCATGAGTCCAGCTGCTTCAGGATTGTCTAAACTG
Organism: Zootoca vivipara; assembly: GCF_965207765.1. Classification (NCBI taxonomy): domain Eukaryota; kingdom Metazoa; phylum Chordata; class Lepidosauria; order Squamata; family Lacertidae; genus Zootoca; species Zootoca vivipara. Next base: position 77,138,372 of record NC_142588.1, on the reverse strand, counting down.
ACTGGAAGTGACTCAGAGATGGGTGTCCCCAGCAATACCTGGAGTTGGCAGGGATTGAAACTGGGAGCTTTGGCATGAAAAGCAGATGCTCTACCACGGGGCTGTGACAGAGGACCACAGCTTTAAGGGCTCATTTAAGCCAAGTTCTCTCCTAATGCATGTTTACTCAGAACTTAAGGTGTTTAATGTGGCTTATTGCCTAGTAAATTCACTTAGGATGGCAGTTTCAGTGAGCCTGCCCAGCTCTCTGTAGGCTCCTGTGAATTCTTGAGCTTCCACCCTAATGAGAGGAATTGATTTTGATGGGTTTATCAATGCAAAAATACATAGGTGTGCATGGCTATATGGTGTGTGTATTTATTTAGAAATACGATCAGAAGGAGGGTGGCCAGTTGTGGTGGTTTTCTGAAAAAAAAAACAAAGAAAAAAACTCCACAATTTTATGTGGTTTTATGAACTAGCAGGCATGTAGTCTGGATTAATTTTAACAGGAGAGCTTGAGTCCTACAGATACTGCTTTTATTTCCCCCTTTTAGAGTAGTGTCTATCTTTAGCAACCTACATTGGTAATGAAGAGCAAACCTTACAAGCCTGATAGTAAGGTACCCCTCCAAAGTCCTCTCCAAAGTGGGCAGCTTGTTATCCTCCTAACATTATTGGCCTTAAACTCCCACCAGGCCCAGTCAGTGTAGCCAATGGCCTCACATAGTGGGAACTGCAGTCCACTCTGGCATAACTTCAACAGGCACAAACATTCCTAACTCAGCCCCTGAATTATGGTAATTACTTGGAAGTAATCTTCAGCTGATTTCAACAGAGCTTCAAAGTAATCTAATTAAGAATAAGTATGTTGGACCTCAAAACTCAGTGGGTTCTTTTTCTTCTATAGCTTTCATAGATTAATTGTCTTCTGTCCCAGAGAAGTTGCACCTTTCAGGCTTATTGACCTTAGTGGCCAATCTTCTAATGGCAATGATATTGGTGTGCTCTAAATTGAAACTGCTCATCATTTGGTTGTAGACAAATAGCTGTCTGTTAAACACTGGTCCCGGGCACATGAAACTCAGTGGGGCTAACCTCGTGACTAAACATGCATGGGTCTGGGCTGCATGTGCCATGTGTAGGGTGAGAGATTCTCCCTTGCGAAATGAGGGTAAGGAGGGGAGAGAGAAGACTCTGCCAGTCGTCTGCATCCATGATAAATAAAAGCAGTGGAACAATAGTTGTCTCAAACTGTGGATGGTGCTGGGGTTGATAAGGTGTGGGTAATAACACCATAAAGGTCATATGGGAGATGACTGAGAACAACAGATGTGTACAGTCATTAGAGAGCTGAGAGGAAAGGAGCAAGATAAAGGAGGGCCCTCTGCACTGTCTTGATGCTATCACGGCTGCAGTCTTGAAGTTCAGTGGCATTTAAGTAAACTGAATGCGTGCAGGATTGGGTGGGCAGGTTAGGACCAATAGCGAATGCTTGTTTCTCCTTTTGCTCTGTTTTTTTTTTAATTAAACGGACCTTAGGGCAGGATAATTCCTTCACCTGTCTTCAGAGGGTGCGGACAGATGATCAAGCAAAAGTGTTTAGAAAAAAATGGTGAAAGCAGATGAGTGAACAAGCGAACTGGAAGAAAAAGGGCAACCAATCCCATTCATTGGAAAGCAGGAGTCTGTGTTAAGTGTAGAGGGAGGAGAGAAAGAGAAGTGCAGGCAATTAGCCTCTATTTTGCTTATGGTTAGTCAGCTAGCATGCAAAACCAGCTGGCAGTAACCACAAGCAGAAAGCCAGAAGCAGTTGACACATGAGGGTACCTCTCAGCCATAGCCAAAGCAGCACTACTTATGAGCAGAGCCTGCAATAAGGTACATGCTGCTGGCAGAAGGCACATGAAACTAACAAGTTAATCAATGTAGGATATGACCCAACTAGTCAGAACGTTCAGGGAGATTAGGAAGGAGCACCCCTCCACAGACCAGTGCATACTTACTGCATTTCACAAGGCCGTACAGGAGAAATAGCTTGCATATTTAACCAAATCATCAACCAGATTGTTTGCTGTCTAGCCAACCAGAGAGACTTAGTTTACAAGATTAAAGTACTAAAAGGCGACCAGGGGTATGCATGCCAATGGTCAGAAGTGATGGGAGTTGTAGTGTAACAACTGTCAGGCTACAGGTTCCCATCCCCCAGCTGGGGGATTAAGCTTGCATGGAAGCAACATGTGACCTGGGAGTCTTTTGCACAATCCCTAAAATATGGCAGTGAGGGGTAACACTCTGTACATGTTTATAGGATGAATACTATCACTTGGCTCAGGGCTCAATGAGTCAAGGCTTAGACCTGTTATAATACAGGCTCTGCGACTGTGCTCAGCAGCAGTTTGTTCCACTACAGTGGCACCTCAGGTTACAGATGCTTCAGGTTACAGACTCCGCTAACCCAGAAATAGTACCTCGGGTTAAGAACTTTGCTTCAGAATGAGAACAGAAATCGCATGGTGGCAGTGCAGCGGCAGCAGGAGCCCCCATTAGCTAAAGTGGTGCTTCAGGTTAAGAACAGTTTCAGGTTAAGAACGGACCTCCGGAACAAATTAAGTTCTTAACCCGAGGTACCACTGTACTTGGGAACTACAGAAAGACCTCATACGCTTGGGATTCAGCCAGAGGTTTTCAACCTTTTTGAGTCCATGGCTCCCTTAACCAACTACACTCTTTTTGCGGCACCCCTGTGGGGCTCATGAGCCCAGTTATGCCACCCCTTGCCTGCAGAGCTGGCAGCCTCTCACCCTTTTTCAAACACCCTCCCTTGTGGAGTGCTCTCTCAGCCTTCTCTCCCCTCTTCTTGGGGGTCCACCCAGGCAGCCGCTGCTGACACCCCAGTCTCTGAGCTCACACCAAAGAGAGGTGCCTCCTCATGCCACCCCACAGGGGCCTGGGAAGATGCTGCTTCCAGCCTTAGTGGCCCAACTGGCTAAAGGTGAATGTGAGGCCAGCACCTTACCTAGGGAGGCAGCAGTAGCAGCAGTGGGTGCTTCTGGGCCTGCTTGGTGGAAAGGCACCCCTTCAGCACTGGGCACTTAGCTCCCAGGCAGGTCTTGCACACAACAAGCACAAGAAAGGCCAGCCTGGCCTCCCACTTGTCTGTCCATTGCCAGCCGCAGTGGCTGGTAGACTGGCTTGCTGGGCTTCCTTGCCCGCTTGCTTACTCCCAAGGCTGCCTCAGCTCCTGGCAACCAGCACTCCCATGCCAGCCCGAGAGGTACTATTTGCCTGGGGAGCTTGTAGCCAGGGCACTGCAACAAACAGCTGTGCAAGCCTTTGGGAGGCAGAGATGCGAGAGGGCGTCAGAAGGGAGGGGGGAAGGAAATAGGGATGGAGGCCAGTGTTACCCGCTGCACCCCTGACCATCATGAAAGGCTGCCACGGTTGAAAACCACTGGATTAAGCAATAGGTGTGTCTTTTTCAGGAAATAGCCTGTCACAAATTGTGGCCTGGCTATGCTGTGCTCTAATTCTAAAGCTGTGAGGGACTGGCTATGGTTACTTGGGTCCTAAGGAAAGGCATTCTGCACATGCTCAGGGACTTTTGTTTTGACAGAGGCCAGATCTTTCAGGACTGTGATAGAAGTTCTGAAGCTGAGCTGTATACTGTACCTCAAATGCCGTTAACTGGTTATTGCTTTCGTGAATATGATGACTTGGTTGTTTCAGTGCCAGTAATTAGGTTTTGGTTAGTTTTCTCCATTCATTCATTCATTCATTCATTCGTTTGGAAACTGTCTGGTAGCTGAGAGCTGGGGCGGTTGTCTTGCCTCTCTATAGAAGGGCTCGGGTTCAGCCCCCAGTATCTCCAGGTAGGGGTGGGACAAACCCAGGCCTGGAGGCCCAGAGTGCTGCTGCCTCTGCTCATTGTAAGGGTAGCCATCTATACAGAGATGGATTGGACCCATGGTCTGACTCGGTACAAGGCAGCTTCCTGTGCTGCTGTGCAAATGTAAGGCTTTGATGCTAATGGAATAAATTCCATTGGACATTGCTGCTGGTTTTCTTCCCAGTAAGCATGCTGCACAAATCACAGAGTGATAGAATTGTAGCATTGGAAGGTCATCTAGCCCAACCTTCTGGCATGCAGGAATACGTGGGGCTCAAACCCACAACCCAGAGATTAAGTGTCTCATCAACCCAAAATAAATCCACGGTGCAATCCTAGTTACATTTTGCTCCGTGAAAGTCCCACTCTTCCCAGTGGGCCTTACTATTAGGCACAAAGGGTTGTAGCCCTCAATCTAGCCGCAATCAGGCTTGTGCGCACAAGCCCTTCTCTCTCTCTTTTAAAAACAAAAACAGAGAGTCCAATCCTAAGCATCTTCAGTGCTCCATTTATGAGGAGTGACATCCTATGCCCTTTTAATATGTGATGGATTTTTTGGGGAGGAGGGTGGTTATTGGGTTGTTGTTGTTATTTTGATTATATATATTTTGCGGTTTCATAAGTTAATTCTGTTCTATGAACTGCCCTGAGACCTCCAAATATAGGGCGGTTATATAAATAAAACAAAATAAAACGATGGGAAAGGTAGCAAACGGGGATCAATGCAAGCCACAAACCCTGAAGGGCCCCCTTCCTCAGTTAGTCAAACCACACACCCCTTTAGTCTCTTCCCCACCCCGCTAAAAAAAAAGAAGCAGCTAATGTGTATTCAGAAGTCAAGTCTCCTTGAGTTCCGCGGGCCTTTCCCCCTGCCAAGTGGGCTGAGAAGGCTTGGAGCCCTCGAGGGTTTGAGATGGCGGTTGTCCTAACACTCTTGTCTCCCCCCCACTCCCCTTCCCCCTCTCGTTGCCCCTTTCAGGACAGTCATTGCAACGTGACGCCCTTGTCCTTTCAGGTGCAGGCGCAGCTGCAGCTGGACAGCGCTGTGGCGCACGCGCACCACCACCTCCACCCGCACCTGGCCGCGCATGCGCCCTACATGATGTTCCCGGCGCCGCCTTTCGGGCTCCCTCTGGCCACGCTGGCCGCCGAGTCCGCCTCGGCCGCTTCGGTGGTGGCGGCGGCCGCGGCGGCCAAGACCACCAGCAAGAACTCCAGCATCGCGGACCTCAGACTCAAAGCCAAAAAGCACGCGGCCGCCCTGGGCCTGTGACTCTTACTGCAGCCGCAGCCGCCGGGGCATGTTGCAATCCCAGCGCGTGCGTGCGCAGAAGACTGCCCGCCTCTTCCTCCTCCCTTCGCGGCCAGCTCTCCTCTACTGATGCCGACACGGAGCCGGAGGAAGGGCTTTACCACCGCCGCCGCCCCACACTTTCTGTCTTGGTCCTGCGCGACTTAAAATGTGAAAGACGAAAGAACCACGAGGCGTTCACCGGAACGAAACAACTCTCTCTATATTATAGACCCAAGGCGATGAACAAATAAAAGGAACAATGTGGTTTTTTTTCCTTTTTAAATGGAGGGAGGGGAAGAGCTCCCTTCTACTACTGCTAATAATATAATAAGAATACTAAGGAGGAGGAGAAAACGTAGAGCTTGCTCAGAAACTGGCGGGAAGATATATACTTATTTAAAAGAATTAGATGAAATAGACGCGCAGCTGTGAAGCTCACAGGTTTTGAAACTGACCTTTTTCTGCGAAGATCACTTTAATACGAGAAATTTGATAAGAGAGGCGGGCCTCCTTCCACGTTGCATCAGATACTTGAGTTTTAACAGCCACAGTCTGGAAACGGAGATGAGAAGGAAAGAAGAATTTAAAAACTGGGGGGTGGGGGTGGGCGGTGGATTTTTTTATATATCTAAAAAAAATGTGTGTGCGTGTGTGTGAAAGAGAGACAGACAGACGATTATTTCTCTGCCAATTTCTAATGGGAAAAGTGAGTGACCGGGACGCTTCTTCTTCTCGTGGAATTCCGGGTCTGCATGTATTTGTTTGGTTTTATTTTTATTTGTTCTTGGCCTCCCTTCGGATCATTTGCACTTCACCTCGATCAGAACCACCACCACACAAAACGAAGCCAAGTCTCTGAATTCGGGGATCCCCCAAGAGAGAGAGATTTTAACCCAAGGCCCCGATCCGGAGAAACCAGCCTTCTGACCTTATGCATAGTCTAAACTCCTTGAAATCACTGCGGGGACCTCAAGTAAGCACTGAATGAAGCTTACAATCCTCTCTGCAAGGGAAGGTAAAACTTCCACTGAGCACAGGAGCTTACTTTCAAGTAAGCAGTCGCCCTATGACGCGCAGATTTCGGATTTTTCCTCACCTCTCCAAAAGGTATCCCCCAAAACAACCCCCGTTTTGGGCTCAACAATGAGCCCGATGAGGTCTGGAGATTTCGAAAGTTTGGTGATGGCATTTTGGCTGGTCTTCATCACACAAAAAAAGCTATTACCATCCTGGTAGAATTTTGAATGCCTTCCTCTCTTAATGGACCATCTCGGCTGCCTCTGTTTTCCAAGCCGAGCAGAGGAGACTCCACCTCGCATCAAAATCAATAGTCAGTCGCGACTGACATAAATTCTATTGATTTGGATGGAATTGATGCGCGACTAACTGTATCCGGATCGGGGCTTCCAGCTTTTTTTTTTAAGGGTGTGTGTAGGGGGGAAAAAGCACCACTATCTGATTTCCAACCCTAATAAGTAAGGAAACAAATAGCAGTTTGTTTTCTCCCTCCCCACCCCACGATAAAGGTTGTACAATATTGCACCCACGAGCAGCCGCAATGCCACGTCCCAATAATGACAGGAAGTCTATGGAACACACGCATATATTTTTTTGGAAAAGGATACAGGCAGAAGTGTTCCTTCGGGCTGCAATAGCTCGTGGCTAGATAGTTCTGTCCAAACTTCCCATCTGATTTCATAAAGGTGTACCCATTCCCGTAATCTTGTGATATTATATATCTATATATATTTTCCTTTCCGAAAGGCTTATATAGCTATAATCTGGGCTGGTGGAGGGGAGGGGGAAGGGGAAGGAACCACGAAGTAGCCGGGTACCTTCATCCGCTCAAAGCCTTCCAGAGCTGAGGGCATTTTTTGCCAAGAAAATGGTGGGGGAAGGGGGAAGAGGAAGAGGAGGAGGAGGAAGAAGACCTCGTCGCAAGTCGAACTCTGCTAGGAACAGAGATTTGTAATTATTTGTTCTCCATGAAAACAGAAAAACAAAAAAGTTATTTATATTGACCGTATTTTTTCTAGAGAATTTTAAGTTATTGAGGAGGAGGAGGAAAGAAGAAGGGGGGGGAGGGAAGGAGGAGAAAAGCCGGAGAAAAATATGCTGTTACTTTCCATTTACATGTTGTTGTCCGCACGATCTATTTTGTTCCACTCAGGTTTGCTCCGCTTTTTGATTCATTCATTGTTGACGTCACGATTTTCAATAAGTGCCAAGTTATGAATTAAGACACTTTGCAATCTATTGAATGGAAAAAAGAAAGAAAGAGAGAGTAAAGTTTTAGCTGATGGTTTCGCATAACTTCTGTTCGTGGTTCCAATTAAATCAGTAGTGCCATTCTACCTATCTTTATTTCCACCCTTTCTCCCCCGCTCCTCCTTTGGATCTTTCTTTCTTTCTTTCTTTCTCTTTTTTCTCTTTTCTCTGTGCGTGTTTAAATCCTCACGGAGTTTGCAGGTTTCTCTCTGCATATTTTAAAGGGCAAACTAATCTATCAAACACGAGCGGTTTAGTAGTCCTTCATGCATTTAGTCCCTTTTATTTCCACTCTAGAAATTTGGTTTAGTATACAATTTGGTTTAGTATACAGTCTCCATACATATATATCTCAGATCATATATATATATATATATATATATATTGAAGAGCGATGGGAATAATTATTTCACATCTCAATTTAGTCTTCATATAAGATGAGAGAGTACAAACCAGCGCCCGTCTACTCAGAAGGAAATCCGACTGATTGCAAAGAGGCTTACTCCCCAGTAACTGTGCCTAGAATTTTCAGCTGGGAGTAAATCCCATTGAATTCCGTGGGGTTTATCTCTTGAGTAGGCAACCGTAGGATTGTGCGGTAAGTCTCTTAGACCACTCACGAGTTTCTCTCGGCACAAATTGGGACAAACGTGCAATAAATTGGGCGGTTTTCCGATTAATAGAGAGGTATGAATCGGCACAGGGTGGGTGGGTGGGATTTACATTTCTCCTAATCTCACTGACCGTGCAATCCTACACATGTCTACTCAGAAGTAATCTTGAGGCCTCCGGACTTACTCATATGTAAGTCTGAGGCAAGTTAAATGTGTATAGAATAGCAGCCTTAATGTACGAATAAAGGCTTCATTGAAATTTGCTCTGGGGCTGCTCTAAGCAATACTTACTCTGTACCACCCTGAACTCACTTTCTGGGGAATAATAAAACCCCACTGGGTTCAATCACTGGCACTTGCTTTTGAATAGAAACGGGTAACGGGATCGGGCCCCAAAACATTTACCCTGAAATAATACCCACCGTATTAATTAGGACTTAACGAAATGCCAAATGTTGCCATTTACCTGGGACTAAGACGCAATGAATTCCGTGGGAATTATTTTCAAGCAAGGAAACAAACACCGCTCGCAGCACCATAGGTCCCTCAGGATGCGATCCTGCGTCCACGAGTTCTTGCAGCCATGCTCCCCACTGAGACCAACAGAGTCGATTTCCGAATAAACCCAATTTGGAGTGGATGGGTGCGATTTTAAGCCCATTCCTTTAAAGTAGTGAAGTTTACTTCAGAACAATATGTTAAAATAAAGCCTGTCTGTTCCACTGATTTTTTTTTTTAGTAGGCCTTCAGCCCTCCTTTGCGCACTTGCTCTTGAGTAGACATGCCCAGAACTGCGCTCAAGGACAAGTCCAACTTTCTCTTGGACCGTCCCGTCCACTGCACGTTTACTCCACAGGCTTCTATGGGACTGACTTTCGAGTAAGCGCCCATAAGATCATATCTTTCTCAGAGAGTCTTTCTAAATCTCAGCTGCCTGCGTTCCATTCAATAGCCCAGATCACAGAGCAGAGGAAACTCAGACGGAACCAGCTTCGGGGTACAACTGAAATCAAGGTCAGCCCGATCTTGCTTAAGCTGTGGAATACTTCCGAGTAGACATGTATGGGGTTTTGCACTGTGAATCACAGGGAAACGTCTCTCCTGAAACCAGGAAGATTATCCTGGGAAGCAAGGCTCCCTTGGCGAGCTGCTTCTTAATTTTGAACTCAGTCTTTTAATGCCAATGGCCTTCAATCGAAGCAAACCGGTTTGTCAATAAGGCTGTTAGCCTGATTATTCAATAAGCTCGTTATATATATATTACATATAATATTGCGGGTATCCACTAGAGCGGTCGACGCTCGATACTAGCAATTGCAGCAGGAACTCCAATACGAAGAATGTTTTGGAACGCGCGCTACTGTTTTTAAAACCAAAACAGATCTACATCTATTATATAGATCTGTATAATAATATAGAAAGCCAAGAACGATTTGGAACGTGAGTGGCGCCGTGTGGACAGAAAACGCGCGCGCTAATCAGTCGGATTCCCTCGCATGTAGCCCTCGCCTGCCCGCGATTACTTAAACCAACTTGCGTCCCCCTGGGACAGCGCCGTCGTGAGCATGTTAAATGGGTCTAGCAGAGGGGGTCTAGCCCTCGACCGGTTGTTCTTGGGGAAGGGGACGGGCGGGGGAGTTCTCCACGCTTCCCTGTTGTTCCTGGCGTGCTGGGTGGGTGTTTGTAGTTTCAGCTTGCTTTAAAAAGACAGAAAGAAAAGGAAATTCCCTGTAGTCCTGAGCTGTCAGAAGACCGGTCAACTCCCCTGGCGCCTAACCTTCCCGGGAGGGGAAGACAAGAATCCCAGGAAGAGGTGGATTGACTGGAAAGGCGGAGAGGGACTGGATTGGATCGTGGCCTCATCCATGGGCGTAGCCAGGATTATGATGGGGGCGCAGGACCCTCACCATCCTCTGCTTGGCTCTGTCTAGCAGATTCGGAATGAAATGTCTCAACAGCAGTTGATTTAAATTACGTACTTTGTTTTGACCCCAAAGGCTCAGAAAAAAATGTCAAAATCTTTCTACAATTTCTACTTTTAGTTAAGTATTTTTATTTATTTACTTGATGGGGGGGCAGCTGCCCGTCGTCCCCCCCTACGCCCATGGCCTCATCCTGCGTTCTGCCCAGCCTCGTCACAGCCCCAGTGACTTTTCTGCATTCTGATTTTGGAGCGGATTTTTAAACATAAAGTTTTACTCATTAGGCTTGTCTGTCATTAACTCACAGAGAGCAAAAAGGAAAAAGAAAAGAAAAAAAAAGAAAAAGCCAAGCCCCTCTCTTTAGTTAGGTAGAAGTCAATTTGCCATGCAGAGAGGGCGATCAAGTTTCATTTCTCTCCCCTTGGTTCAGGGTGGCGGCTGCTGGAAGGCCTTTCAGAGGTCAGCCTCGGAAGTCAAACGGTGCCTTCAGAGGTGGCGTCGAGTCCTCTGAGAAAGCAACCGGAAGCCTGCAAACTTTACTTGACAGCTAAAGCTGAAACGCCCTTAGTCTGGGGCCCCCAGGTTAAAGTGCGCCCAAGTTAAAGGTGGTCTTGCTTTTCCATTCCATGAGCGCCGCAACCCCAGAGTCGTCCGCGACTGGACCTAACGGTCAGGGGTCCCTTTACCTTTAAGAGCGGGCCGGATTGCAGCCCCCCCCACCCCGCCTGCTTACATGGCAATCCTAAATACATTTACACGACAGAGTAATTGGATCACAACTGATGATGGGGCTTCCTTGCAATAAAATGGGCGGAGGAGGGGGAGGATGTCGGGAGCCCCAACCTATCCTGCACAAGACGCACCAGTGGCAAAACAGCCAAATGGGCCCGATCCGGCGCTTTTTGCAGAGCGTGTCTACTCCTAAAAGAAGGCTCGTGGTATTCAGTGGGTCTTGCACCCTAGGAAGCAACCGCAGTTAACACCGTACTGTTACAGCCCGCAATCCTGTATACACACATTTAGCTTGGAATAAATAACACATTTGGGTAGCCATGCATAGGATCGCGCTGGTAATCTCCTGGATTTGAAGGCAGCGTACACTTAAATCCCCTTAAAAACCAATGAGACTCGAAGCTTTTTGCCTTTGAATGGATCGGGTCCATTTGACAGCTCGCTCTTTCCCTCCAGCAATTAATAGCACCTCCGCGCCGCGTCTTTAGGGCGCCACGTGGAACGACTTTGCGCGAATGTTGGGAGACACTTCGCTCTTCACTGTACGCATTCGAAAGGAAGGCACTGAAACCTTCATTCATCGGAAGCCGATTAACACACCTAACACCTTAACTGGAGCGGAATGAACGTTCTTCTGCGAGCTGAAAACCTGAGTTTAATCGAGTCCGGGGCTGCGATCCTCTTCACGCTTACTTAGGAGTAAGCCCCATTGGAGATGGGTCTCCCTTCCCAAGGTTAACATGCAAAGAGGTGCGCTGCCGAGGCTGCAGTCATCACACAGTGGGACTTACTTGGGAGTAAGTTCCAGTCAGATAAGTGCAGCATAAGAAGCAGATTCTCCGCCCTCTCCCTTTCTCCAAATAAGGAGAAAGGACAATTAATGTGGAGGAAATGAAATTATGAAGTTGTGGGAAAAGAAAAGGAAATGGGGAAAACAAAACAAAAAGGAACCTCAAACAGTGTCAAGCTAGTGTCACTTTGACCTTTTCTTGAGATTCTGAAGTCAGAGAAGTTGAATTCACCAAAGGCGAACTGGTTTGAGGTTTGTAGCTTTTACCCTACCCCTGTTTGTTTGTTTGTTTATATGCCACCCGTCTGACTGGGTTTCCCCAGCCACTCTGGTCAGCTCCCAACAAAATAGAGTAAAAAACGCAATACAGCATCAAACACTAAAAACTTCCCAGAACAGGGTTGCCTACAGATGTCTTCTAAAAGTCAGATAGTTGTTTATTTCCTTGACATCTGACGGGAGGGCATTCCACAGGGTGGGCGCCACTACCGAGAAGGCCCTCTGCCTGGTTTCCTGTAACCTCACTTCTCACAGTGAGGGAACTACCCAAAGGCCCTCGGAGCTGGACCTCAATGTTTGGGCTGAACGATAGGGGTGGGTATACGGGGCCAAAGCCATTTAGGGCTCTAAAGGTCCAGAACCAACCAACACTTTGAATTGTTCTCGGAAACACATTTATTTATTAATCACTGCATTTATGCTCCACATTTCACCCCAAGGAGGTCAAGGGGGTGCACATGGTTCTCCGGCTTAACAATTAATTCCCACAACAACCCCATGAGTTAGGTTTGGCTGAGAGGCAGTGACTTCCTCCCCCCCCCCCAGGTCACCCAGTGAGCTTCATGACTGAGTGGGGATTTGAACCATCATCTCCCAAGTCCCATTTGGACACTGTGACCACTACACCACATTGCTCCAAGGGATTCCCATTGAAACCAAAGCTGGGTCCAGTCTTACACTGGGGGTGGGCAAATCTTTGTGGTCCTCCAGACATTGCTGGACTCCAACTCTCCTGATCTCCACCAGCCAGCATGGCCTCTGCTCAGGGCTGAAGGGTGTTGGAGAAGCTCGCTGTGCATCCATGCAGAAGTCAAGGTTTGAACGATGGGGGCTTCTGTTGGCTTTACAGCCCTGGGTTGTAGCAAAGCAGGTACTTAACAAGGAGGCAGCAAAGTCCCCACCCCGAAGCTTATCTATGTCCCTGCTTTGAAAGCTCCTGATTTAAACCAAGATCATGGACACAGTTTTTACTAATCTCGCCAGTTTCTGATCTCATTTTGCAGTCTAATCTATAAGAGAGTGGTCAAAGTTGCCCTTTTGAGATCTCCTTGACCCCCAATCTGATGGGCCTCTTTGGTAGCATATGGTTGTGTGGGTGTGTGTCTTGGTTTGCCCAGCCAGGAACTGGGTAGAAATTGTGCTTAAGCTTCGGGAGTTCATGACCTTTGCTCAAAGCTACTTAAGATGCCGGCTTCATACAGAATCCATAACACCAGCAAAAAGAGATGTCAGATATTTTACATGTTGAACTGGGTAGAAATCCCGGTTGCGAGGGCTCTCTCTGCAGTCTGGATTTGAACAGCCTGGACTAAGGGTGACTTCTTGCACTGTTTGAGAGAACTAGACCCCAAAGCATTAGTTTTATAGGTGTCTGGTTTTAAAGACAGCCCTAAGGAGATTGAAGGGAAGGGGTTGGATTTCAACTGGAGAGACAAGTTCAGCCTCACCTCTGGAATCGTGCATGGAAGAATTGGGATCCTAATAGGAAAGGTACCTAACAATTAAAATCATGAGGACTAGTTACACTTAAACACATTTATACTTTGCATCCCTTCCAGACACATACCGCACCCCACTAGATTCTTGCCCCCTCCTCTCTGTATTTTAGGGGTTCCTCTTCAATTTCATGCATAGAATCCGATGGCTGTGGCTATTCTGGCACAGCAATGAAGCAATGAAGAACTACAGGGAACTGTAGTTCTGTGAGGTGGATAGGTGTCTCCATCACCCTCAGCAAACTACAATTCCCATGATTCTTTGAGGGAAATTATGGCTCTTAAAAATGTGGTATGAAATAGAAATGTATAGCGTGGAAGACTCTAGACACACAGATTAGCGAAAAGCAAATACACCTAGTAGGAACTAGGCTGCAAATGCCCCATCTGCCATCTCTCAATTTTTTTCTTCCAGGAAAGTTAAGGGCTGAAAGAGAAATGGCAAACATGAGACATAGAAAAGAGTATTCAGATGGACATCTTTTGAAGGCCTCTCCAGAGTTCTGGAATTGTCCTTCTGGACTCTCCATTTCACAAGGGCCGCTAGGGATGCTGAAAGCACTTTGGGTCAGTAAAAGTGCAAGTTTTCTGCTAGAGAAATGTGATGTTTGTGACCGGAAGCTGAAGCCTTGAACTCGGAAGGAAAACAAAGCCATGTACCCTCCCATCCTAGGCATGTTCCCTGGGAAACACATTGCAAGACTTATAATAATAATAATAATAATTTATTATTTATACCCCACCCATCTGACCGGGTTCCCCCAGCCACTCTGGGCGGCTTCCAACAAAACACCAAAATACAGAAATCCATCAAACATTAAAAGCTTCCCTAAACAGGGCTGCCTTAAGATGCCTTCTAAAGGTCTGGTAATTGTTGTTCTCTTTGACCTCTGGTGGGAGGGCATTCCACAGGGTGGGCGCCACTACCGAGAAGGCCCTCTGCCTGGTTCCCTGTAACTTAGCTTCTCGTAGCGAGGGAACCGCCAGAAGGCCTTCGGCGCTGGACCTCAGTGTCCGGGCAGAACGATGGGGGAGGAGACGCTCCTTCAGGTATACTGGACTGAGGCCGTTTAGGGCTTTAAAGGTCAGCACCAACACTTTGAATTGTGCTCGGAAACGTACTGGGAGCCAATGTAGGACTTGGACATCCTTTAGGAGGTGTGATTTTCCCAGTGAGGAAAGGAGTCTGATTGAACTCATGTAAGCCCTACAGGGCTCAACGGGACTCAGTGGCTAAGTGAAGCATGCATAGGATCCAGTTCAAAAAGGGTAAAGAATTAGCCCCCATCAAGCCACTTCCTCTGGAGTAATTCTACTCAAGTGAGCATTCCTCCAAGTGGAGGACAAGCTCTGGAGTGAGTTCCCGAAGTTAGGCTGTGGGGCAGTTTAGATCTTCCTGTCCTGTCCAGTTGCTTTATTAGTATGAGAAGCTGCCCGTTTGTCAGGAAAGACATCAAGTCTTCAGTGGAGCAGAGTGAGGAAAGCACAGCAGGGTGGCGTAAGCTATGAGCATTACAAAGACAACAACAATTTTTAAAATATTAATTTTTGGTTTGCCATCATTTTCCTATACATTTACCTGGGATTGAGCAACCCTCCCCTCTACTACCATGGTGCTTACTTCTGCACGAACGTACATCGGCTTAGCTTGTAAAAGAAATGTGAGTCAAACTTCCAAGCAAAGGCCTGGCACTCAGATTTTAAAAACACATTAGACGGAACTAGCAAGGGAATTGTAAAAGTTATATTTGCTCAGTTTGCACACACACGAACGAACACACAGTGCTGGAGAAAAGGCTCATAGTGCCAATGGAATGCTAGGTTTCGACATTAAAAAAACCCTGCACCAAACCAACAGCTTTCTCCAAATACCGGTAAATTGATACCCAGCTAATTCAAAATTCCAAAAGACTCAGCTGATTGGTGATATATATTTATGTGAATGGGTACGTAGTATTATATGTGAAAACTAATTAATGCTGCATGCAGCTATTCTAATTCTACACTTTCATCCTAGGCAACTGCCTGGTACCCACCAAATGTATTCAACACCTGCTTCTTATCTGACATGTTTCCAATAAGACTCGCTTGAATACAGTAGTTGGTTCATATTCTTAACATTACTTGGAGGCTGTTGATATATGTAACTCACAAGATGATTGATGCACACAGTATGAATTTTAAATCTTTACAGTATGTTCAAGGTGCTCGTTCTTCCTGTCTTCGAGATGATTGCAATAAAAAAATGAAAAATGTTCTTTTACCATAATGGGCAGAGGTGATTGGATGGCATAAGGGGATAATGCATTTTTTTTTTTGCACGCGAATGGACAAGGCAGAAAATATTCTTAACAGGAGAAATTGGGGAGACGAATAATATAAGCCTATAGCAAACACGTATCTAGTTTTATATTTTCTACAATGTCTTCATTTATATCAAGACTTGTGAAATTCTGTGATGGATATTTTATGAACAAACTAAGTTATGTGCCATAGGTTGGTTTTTCCTCCCTTTTTTTGTACAGAAAACATAATATTTGCATGGGGTTGTTCTGGAACCTGGTGCTCTAGATCAGGCACCCCCAAACTTCGGCCCTCCAGATGTTTTGGACTACAATTCCCATCTTCCCTGACCACTGGTCATATTAGCTAGGGATCATGGGAGTTGTAGGCCAAAACATCTGGAGGGCCGCAGTTTTTCAAGAATGAGACTTAAATGGAAACCAAATAAAATACATCACACTCATTATCATTATGCAAACAGTGGATTATACCCCAAGTCCTCCTAGAACAGGTCTAAATCAACAAATCTGAGTTTTCCCTGTTCACTAACTTCAGTGGGACTGCTCTGAGTAGGAATAACATTGGACACAACCCCACGTCTATAACATCACATATTTCAATTATGGGCCCAAATCCAGAGAACTGCTTGAAGTGGACCTGAGGGTTTTTGGATGTTCCGACCTACTTTGAGTGACAGATCCTTGCAGTGCCCAATATCAGAAGCTACTCTGGACAGTTTCATGAATTCTGAAAGTGGCTTGCTGTCTGACATTTGGAAAAAGGGTCTTATGATGAGACATAAGCACAAAGCCTTCTTGTGGGCACAGAACTAAGGTTGTGTAGTTATTTGCACCCCACCCTTGTAAAATCATATTTTATGGTTATGTTTTATAAATACCTTACTGTTTTACCCCTCATCTGGCCCATAAAAGGTCCCTGAGTTCACAATAAAATCAGTGGAAAATTCTGCTTAGAACCTTTCTTTCTTTCTTTCTTTCTTTCTTTCTTTCTTTCTTTCTTTCTTTCTTTCTTTCTTTCTTTCTTTCTTATTACAGTTTTTTTATTTACATAAAGAAACACTCTGAGCATGTGCAGTTTCATATTTTAAAAACTCACCTAAATCATAGCACCATCATGACTTACAGGAATACAACGGAGCTCGCCTCCCCTGCTCTAATGCTAAACACATTTACTGGGGAATAATAAGAACCATTTTGTTGTAGAAAAGGGCAATATATTTTAAAAGTAACAATAATAAAAAGAGCATCTGTAACCATGGACATGCCTGGCTGGCTGCTCCCTGACTACAAAATGTTTTTTAAAAAATAAGAAGAATGGAAAATTTCCTCTATGAGGAAAGATTGCAGTTTTGGGGACTTTTTATTTTAGAGAAAAAGCAAGTAAGAGGCAACATTATATAAGTTTATAAAATTGTGCATGGCACAGAGAAAGTGGATAGAGAAGAGTTTCTCTCCCTCTCTAATACTAGAACTTGCAGACATCCAATGTTGAATGTTGGTAGGTCCATATTTCTTCATGAAATATATGGTTAAACTATGGTACTCATGAGGCATTGGTGGCCACTAACTTCTTGTTGTTGTTTAGTTGTGTCCGACTCTTCGTGACCCCATGGACCAAAACACGTCAGGCACTCCTGTCTTCCACTGCCTCCTGCAGTTTTGGTCAGACTCATGTTAGTAGCTTCGAGAATACGTCCAACCATCTCGTCCTCTGCCGTCCCCTTCTCCTTGTGCCCTCCATCTTTCCCAGCATCAGGGTCTTTTCCAGGGAGTCTTCTCTTCTCATGAGGTGGCCAAAGTATTGGAGCCTCAGCTTCAGGATCTGAGCACTCAGGGCTGATTTCATTAAGAATGGATAAGTTTGATCTTCTTGCAGTCCATGGGACTCTCAAGAGTCTCCTCCAGCACCATAATTCAAAAGCATCAATTCTTCAGCAATCAGCCTTCTTTATGGTCCAGCTCTCACTTCCATACATCACTACTGCGAAAAGCATAGCTTTAACTATACAGACCTTTGTCGGCAAGGTGATATCTCTGCTTTTTGAGATGCTGTCTAGCATACTCCTTCATGGATCACTGCCTTTTCATGGCAAAGGGGCTTGAATAACTCGGAGAAGCTATGAGCTGTGCCGTGCAGGGCTACCCAAGATGGACAGGTCATAGTGGAGAGTTTTGACTAAACGTGATCCACCTGGAGCAGGAACTGGCAAGCCACTCCAGTAACACTGCCAAGAAAACTCCATGGACAAAGACAACAGGCCATTAACTTGGACGGCTTTACAAGAAGATTAGAGAAATTCAAGGGGGTCCAGGCTTTCAGGGGCAATATGCGTCTGAATATGAGTTGCCTGGAATTTCTTGGTGGGCAGAGTGCTGTTGCACTTGTGTCCATCTTGCAAGCTTTGCACAGGCATCTGGTTGGTCACTGTGATACTGGGTCACAAGGGCCAATGACCTGATCCAGCAGGCTCATCTTATTTTCTTATATATACATTCTTCATAAGCCATTGACTTTGCTGCTTTATTTATTTTTCAAAAAAAGAGAGAGAGAGGTATGGCTGATTTCTTAGCCTTGAAGATCGCAAGTTCGTCCCCTTACCTTGTGAAAATCACTTCCCTTGGCTCACAGAAGTGCTCTGTGTCATCTCTAAGTATAGTGTTGACCTTTTACTTGGTTCCTTCTTCTTTTGCTGCGTTGGAATATCAGTTGGCAATGGAAACAGCTTGAATATGCACTACGCTTTAAAAAGCGCAGCATTACAACGGCCAGGTTCCTTTGCCAGATAATTAAGCTGTGACTCCAAAGATGCCTACTAGGAAGTATCCAACCGAATTAAATCCAGAGAGACCTGCTTTCTGAACATACTGACATAGGATTGAGGTTAGAAAGGTATGTTGGTGGGTGAAGATCGAGGGGTATCCAGTTGACATCGTATCACCCACATTGCAAAATAATAAAAAGAAAATAAAAAGTAGATAAAGCCACTAAGTAAAAATAAAATAAATAGTAGATAAAGCCAGTAAGTAAAAATAATGGAATATATCTAGCCATGTTAGGAGTGTAACCCTACACACACTTACTTTAATTGAATTGTGAACTATTCACAGAGGATGTGCATAGCATTGCACTGTTTTTAACATGTCATTGATTTCAGTAGGAAATATTTTTGCTTTACATGAGAAGGGCCATAGCTCAGTGGAAGAGCATCGGCCTTGCATGCAGAAGGTCCCGGGTTCAATCCCTGGCACCTCCAGGTAGAGCTGGGACTCGGAGAAAGACTCTGGTCTGAAACCCTGGAGAGCTGCTGCCAGTCAGTGTAGACAATACCGAGCTAAATGGACCAATGGTCTGACTTGATATAAGGCAGCTTTCTGTATTTCCTCATCCCATTGTGAACAATGGGACTTGAAAGAGCTTGGAATTTGTTGGGAACATGGCCGTGATAAATATGGAAACATACAGTTTGCATCAAGGGCGTATTTTCATTAACCCCCCCCCCCGAAGGTGTCAAGGAGATGTTGTGGCGTTTTAGCTTCACTAAAATAAACTTGTGTTCATGCAGGACCTCTTTTAAAGACTTTGGCCTGTCTTCTCTTCATGGCTTCTTAATGATATGGACACTTTTCGTATGGGAGTGCAGGCAATTATCTCCATGGTTCTCATGAGCTGGGAGTTTGATATGAAGGAAGGGTTTTTACAATAACACTCCTGCCCGATGCAGTTTCTATTGAGACCCCCAACCCCAACTGCTGCTATTTGCTCTAGGAAGGAGATGTCAATGGCAGTTTCCTTTCTGGTGTAAATATAAGCCAGGGGAGAAGATATAGTTGTCAGGAATGCAACAGGCCTCATGTGCTGCACCTCCAAATTTGAAGTGTCCACACCTTTCAGCTTCTATTTAAACGGAGGGAAAACTAGACAGATTAAGTGCAGTCGTGTTTGGCCCCAAATACATTCTTATCCTACTGTGAACGCAGATGATTCGCCTCCCCCTCAAAAGGGACTGGATGATGTCAAAGATACAGTTCTTCTCAGTATGAGAAAAACAACGGAGAACATGGTTGATACTGGATATTTCAGTGCAGTACATCGCCCCACCAGTTCTGGAGTGTGAAATAATCCAAGCTCTGCAATCACCTAGTTAATGGGCCCATTGTTGTTTCATATTCAGCTTCCCATATCAGGGATCTGAAAATGTGTCACACTTAACCACACACACGCACAGCCCTGAAATTTCAGCCCTGGAAACAATTAGACTTAATTCGGAGAAGATAAATATAAGATTGCATGGTAAGCTGTTAATCAGGAAAAAAATACGTTTCCGCTTGAATGCACACTAAATCATTAACCTCTTAAGGGCTAGCGAGTCTGACCATAAATAAAACCTTAATGGCGAAGTAATTGCAGGCACCTGCACAGGTTAGAACACAGGTCCTCCTTTCCTTCGAGGCCTTGATGCCGGTTAGCTTAGATAAGTATTAAGCGCCACAGGTCTGCTGACGGAATTGCAGGATGGGCTGTATTAGGGGGTCTGTAAATGTCTCCCGTTCCGGTGATTAATGTGGCCTGGCCAAACTTCACTCAAGACCAGGGATGAGGAACATTTGGCCCTCCAGAAGTTTCCAGTTTCAGCCCTACCCAGCATGTCTAATGGCCAGGGGTGATGGGAGAAGAAGAAGAGAAGAGTTTGGATTTGATATCCCGCTTTATCACTACCCAAAGGAGTCTCAAAGCAGCTAACATTCTCCTTTTCCTTCCTCCCCCACAACAAACACTCTGTGAGGTGAATGGGGCTGAGAGACTTCAGAAAAGTGTGACTAGCCCAAGGTCACCCAGCAGCTGCATGTGGAGGAGCGGAGACGCGAACCTGGTTCCCCAGATTATTAGTCTACCGCTCTTAACCACTACACCATACTGGTCTACAACATCTGTAGCACACCATGTTGGCTATCCCTCTTTTAGGCTTTCTGTATCATAGTGTGCCAAGGTTTGGGTTTTATTTTGTATCATTAGTTAATAAAACTAGGACAAGCAGTTATTACCCTTTGCAGCATTTTCCTTTTGATGCCTCTAACCTTCTTTGGAGAAGAGATGAAGGAGCTAGCTGTCTAGCCTGGTAGGAAGACCCTCACTCACTCTGAACTGTATGTTAAGCCAGACTGTTGTGACCTCCTGGAGTAAAACAAAATTATAGTAATAGTAGCATGGGTTAGCTTGATATTTATTTCTTTACTAGCAGCCTCGTACCCAGCATGCCTTGGGAATTCTAAGAAACTAGAATATAATTTCAGTTTCAAAACTGGTGGTTAAAATCTGTGCAGTTCTGAAATATTTAGTCCTCCATCTTGATTCAAAATGGTGTCCGATTGTATAGAAAAACCTGGAAAAACTTAGAATTATATATTTTTATTTATTTATGCATTTTACATATCTTAGTACATCAATTTTACAGTTGTCATTGTTTATCTTACAACTTAGAATGATCATAATGCAAAATTTGCTTATGATATCTCAGGCGTCCAAATTGCACAGTGTACAAACAGCTTTCCAGAATTAATCCTGGCTTTTATTTTTAATTTCCATGTGTTAAATCCAGATTATTTCATTTTAATAGTGACCAATGTGAGAAAAAGGCTCCCCATATGGATTGTGAACTCAAGTCTCTGTGGTGCAATGGGTCAGTGTTTCTGGCTGTTAACCAGAAGGTTGCTGGATCAAGCCCAACCAGGGACGGCTCTGGGCAGGATTCCTGCACTGCAGGTGGTTGGACTAGATGACCCTTGGGATCCCTTCCAATTCTATAATTCTGTGATTCTATTCAATGTTAGTTCTACTAAGAGTAAATCCATTGAAATCAATATACATTACTAACTTAGGTTTATGAATTTAACTAGGTCTACTCTGAATGTAACTTAGTTGGATGCAACCCTATTCCCTCCCTCCCCATGGAAGGAAAGTTGTAGTCTTGTGTGAGTTTGTGGATCCTGTTACACTACTTTTGAGAGTATACTGCATTATAATATATTTTTTTAAAGCACAAGTTGTCCCCAGTACAGTATATCACTGGAACTAACCAAGGGTTACTAACCTTTCACACCAACCTCTCTCAACCTCTGTACCATTGTGGTCAAAAGAGCCAGAGTAATGGAATGAATTGGTATGTTCAGTAAAAAACATACATAGCACACTATGAAATACTTCTTTCTAATCTTACTGTTGTGTTCAGAGGGCCTGGAACTCCTAGAAATAAGGATCTGAGTGTCGATTAGGCTTAACAGATATAGCTGTTTTCAAAAACAATGGCAATAATGCCTTTTTATTTGTTTCCTTCAACTATCTTTCCTCCATCGTGGAATTCACGGTGGCATAAAGGTGACTCCCACCTGATCACCCATTGAACCAGAACCAGATTGTCTTGGCTGCAACAAGATGGTGGCCTCAGGTGCCTGGCTCCCGACCAATGCAATTTGTTTTCAACTGTTTTCAATATTATATTTTACATGGTGGAAACCTTTTGGTGAAGAGTGGATCATAATCGTAATCACCCTATCCTGGGACCTACAGAAATAGGCTGAGACTCAGTGGGCATTCCACTCATGCAATGGGACTTCTCCTTCCTCTCCTCCTGGCCTGCAGTCCACAGAACTGCTCCAGAGGCTTGGGAGACTGCCTGGAGCAGATTTTGGAGCCATGTGGGAAGTTGTATACAACCCTGAGCAGGCAGCTAGCCTTCCTTTCAGCATTTACTGCAACAGGATCTACCATGTCTTTTCTGTCTAGTTCTAAATTCCAAGGACCAGCCTGTGATGAATGCAAGGCATTCTGAAATCCTGGCCTGGATCTCAGAATGTATCTGCCCACAAACATTGCACCTACTACTTAACAGTAAGTAGAAAGACTCTCATGTACTTAGTGGGGCCTTCCTCGTTTTATGGCTTTCTGGCTTGATTTTTAGCAGATGTCACCGGTGGAGTTTTCTGAGAGAAGCAATCTAGGGGTATTCTCTTTCAGGAGAGAGATTTTACACCCTGAACAGCTTAGTTCAGGTAAGTTAATGTCAGGAAAGAGACGTCTTTGAAACCTAAAGTTGTGAATATGCTGCTGAACTATATCCTGGAACTATATCCTGGAACTAGATAAAAGGGAAGTGAGGCTGGCCTCTTGGAGCTGTTATGGTGGCAAAACAGCTGGTACTTTAGTGTTGGAACGACAGATCAACACCTCCGATAGTACAATGGATTGAGCTTATAGTGCACATAGCATATAGTGGCAGAAAGGAAAGTATCTAGCCATTTGGCGTCTATATGCAGGCTTACTTGCAAAGCATGAGGATGTATTGTTCTGAGCTATCAAGGAGTCAGCTACAAACAGGTTGTGTTGGAGACCCATGGATGCCCTTTCCTCTCCCAAACCTTCCTCTCCCTGGTATTCTGCCTCCCCCCCACCCCAATGTTCATGCATTTTTAGTGTTGTTTTGGAAAGAAAAACGTTTTCCCATACAAGAAAGTGTGCATATGTGATATGAGAAAAGGTTGTATTCAAAGTAACACTAAAAACAAGTATTATCAAAGCAGAAATGTGTAAAGCAACTACAGCTCTTTGTCTCTTTTATATCCCTGGTTTGTTGTGCAACCATATTGCATGTTATATCTATGAAAAAGCAAAATAAAAGAAATCAAGTCATTCTCTTCTAAGTTTACTTTGCCATTGGTTCCTGGTAGGTTGCGTGTTCCACTGGGGGTGACTTGTTTTAATAATGTGCATAATGAAGCAAGAAGTTCTGGGCCGGAGACCAACCTTGCTGAGATGCTGTGGGAGTCATGAGGTGATATAGTAAAAAACTAGGGTGGAAGGACCCTTCTGGCAGAGATGGATTTAGGACCGATTCCCCCACACAGGGTGCCAAGCCAAGGGGGCACTTTCCCACCTCTTTCCTAAAGCCTAGCTGGCAGTTGCCCAGCGTTGGGAAGGAGTGTGTGTGTGAAATGTTGGGCTCATGCAGGGCGCCATATTACCAAGGTCTTCTGGGACCCAGTGACACAAGCTGTAGGTTCTAATGCACGAAGTAAAAAAAATTAACATCACACCTACCACACCAAAATGAATACAACTAGCTGGGTGTCTTGAATCTTCTTGTCATGTGTAATGGTCCCAGATACGCATACCCAGGAGGACTCCCCTGCTCAGCGCCCGAGGGCCCCAGTCCTGCCACTCAGCACCCGGTCTAGGGCAGGGCCTGACAGGCTCCATAAAGGACTACTGCCGCTGCTGCTGGGCAGAGAGGGCTCCGTTTTTTTGTTTTAATTGCTGTTATTTTTTGCCTATGTCATTTTAAACTGTGATATCAATGCTGTATTCTAAGTTTTAGATTTTGATTTATGTGGAAATTGTTTTCCATTTGGTTGTGTATTTTTTTTTTGATGTGGTTTATTTAACTGTGGAAAGGCGGCATACAAATAAAAGGATGATGGTGATTTCTTGTGTGGCATTACCAGTGATTAAGCATTCATTCATATACACACATATATTTTAAGCAGTAACAGATAACTTGATTATTTCATATTGAAAGCCCAAGGTCCAAACACAAGGGATTTTGTAGACTTGAATGCGATAAAAAAAATATGGCAGCAAACTGTTGTGCAGAACATCTTACATCTTCCCGATGATCCTGTCTCTGCACTGCTTCAGAGCTGACAGAATAGCGAACAAGAATGAAGCAACCTCTGTTGCCCTATGGGCAACACCATCAAATATGACAGACCCTGTGGGTAACATTATATATTGCTTTCTCTGACAACCTGGAGAAATATGGTTTTGTCAGTAGCAATAGGACAAAGGTCTTAGAAGAAGTAAAACATATTTTAAGGGCACATCAGTCCTCTGTGCTTTGTAGCCTGCCTCTTCATAAGATCGGGGTGGGGTGGGGTAAGTATGAGAGTTCTTTCCTGCGAAGACCATGGTGGGGGGGCTAGGGTCACATGAAGTCCTGCCCAACAAAATGCTTTTCAGGGGCTAATATTATATCCAGGTTCAGAATGTAAAATCCCCGTTGAGTGAGTGGTGCTGTAGCAGTTAAGGAACAAGTTTCGGACTCAATACTTTTGATTATGTCTTATATCTAGAACGTCCCTGGTCACTGGATGCTGCAGCAAACAGGGAGTAGTTATTGACATCAGTTTAGGAGTTCACTCACCACTAGATCATGAGTGGAGAGCCTGCGGAACTCCCTAAGTTATTACAGAAATCACAGAATTATAGAGTTGGAAGGGACCCTGAGAATCACCTAGTCTAACCCTCTGCAATGCAGGAATATGCAGCTGTCCCCCACACTGTACAGGGGTTGAACCTGCAACCTTGGTGTTATAAGCACCATGCTGATATAAAGCCTTATAGCACCATGCTGATATAAAGTCCTGATAATGGCTCAGGACCCCAATACCTCAAGGACCGCCTCTTCCCATATGAACCTACCCGGTCTCTGAGATCATCTTCTGAGGCCCTCCATCATGTGTCTCCTCCTCAAGAGTTCCAGAGGGTGGCAACATGAGAACGGGCCTTCTTTGCAGTGGCTCCCCATCTGTGGAATGCTCTCCCCAGGGAAGTTCGCCTGGCGCCTTCATTATACACCTTTAGGCCCCAGGCAAAAACGTTCCTTTTTAACCAGGCCTTTGGTTGATCTTATTGACATCCAACACCCTTTTAGAATGTGGCTTTTTTAGGGGGGGTGTTATTGGGTTATTGCTTTTGGTTTGATTTTATATGTTGTGGTCTTGTTGTGAACTGCCCTGAGACCTCCAGGTATAAGTTGAATTAATAATAATAATAATAATAATAATAATAATAATAATAATAATAATAATAAATGCTCTAACCAACTGAGCTATCCAGTTGTTAGACTTCAATCTCCATCATCCCCAGACAACATGGTCAATGGTCAGGGATTATGGGAGGTATAGTCCATCAAACATCTGGAGGGCCCCAGGTTGTCCATCCTTGGCCTAGACTTTCTCAGGATTGGTTTTCTCAGGTTAGCTTCCCTTACTAGTCACATAAATTATTCCTTCCTGCCAGCTTTATCTATCCCCATCCAGTTTCATGTCACTGGATACCAAAGGCCAATAGCACATGAGAAAAATGTAAGTGAAATGTAAGTCAGCCTTCCCTAGCTTGATACCCTCCGGCCCAGATGTTTTGAATGTCCGTGCCCATCTACCACAGTCGGCATAGTTAATAGTCAGGGATGATGGGAGCTGGAGTCCAAAACCTTTGGATGACACCAGATTAGAGAAAACTCCCGTAATGAATGGTTGCAGTCAAATTCAGAAGAAATGTACCATGCATGGTGTCTGGGAATCATTGGTCACTCTTATTGCTCATTTTCCACAGTCTCTGCTACATGTATTTATTTCCCATTTATTTCCCATCTTCCTTTTGGAAGATCAGGGGAATAGATGCAGAGCTTTTGGACAGTCACCCATATGGCCATTGGCTGGTCCTAGACTTGCTTAGCTTCAGAAAGATTGCTGCATCATATAACCAGTATTTCCCAAACTAGGGTCTCCAGCTGTTTTTGGACTACAACCCCCGCCATCCCTAGCTAGCAGGACCAGTGGTTAGGGATAATGGGAATTGCAGTCCAACAACAGCTGGAGACGCAAGTTTACTTTAGATCATATCCTGGCCTGGAGTCTGACCACTGTTTTTCTTTTGCTGACAGCTGTGCTACTCTGCTAATGGTCACTGGTGTGAAAATCTCCTGTCCAGCTAAGCACCTGCCTTCGCACTGTATGCTGAATTTGAATATCTGAAATGTTTAGTTTGAGAAAGCACAGGACAAGAAAAAAAACAAGGCTTAAAACTAAAATAGGTGGCCTTGGAATTTATATGCATGTATCTGTAGTTAATAATTCGGAAATTCGGAAAATGTGTGGAGGGGGGCGGGGAAAGACTGTATTTTAAAATAAACAAATACCAGATTGACCACAACCCTGCAGCCTCATATCGGTTTGATACGGCTACTTAGGTTAAAGTGCCATTCTCACTTAGATGCAGATTTCTTACGGCACAAACAAAATACATATTCCTTTCACATTCAATAAAAGGCCTTAAAAGGGGGAAATCAAATTGGAGGTTTGTTTAACATTGTTCGAGGGGGGAAAGAAAAGAAAAAGAACAGTTGGGGACATTTGGGCAAAGACTTGGAATAGGCAACAGGACTCAGGGGCTCAGAAAGGGAAATTAGAATTGACTGGGGAAAGTTTAGGGATACAGAGGCATGACTGACGGAGATGGGGAAGGCAGAAGGTATAAAAATCAGGAAGGCTGTTGGGCCATATATTTTGAACTAGAAGGGCTTTCAAAGGCTTTGGGTCCCTGCTAAGCCTGCTAGGCTTGCCAGTTTTTTATTTCAAAAATTCTAATCTCCCGGGCAGGGCCAATGCTTGCCAACATCACGGCACAATGAAAATATCGGATTCTATCTGTCTGACATTAACCTGGAAGGAACTGCAAGGTGGCACTGTGGTGCAAACCACCAAGCCTTGGGCTTGCCGATCGGAAGGTCAGCGGTTCGAATCCCCGCGACGGGGTGAGCTCCCATTGTTCAGTCTCAGCTCCTGCCAACCTAGCAGTTTGAAAGCACGTCAAGTGCAAGTAGATAAATAGGTACTGCTCCGGTGGGAAGGTAAACGGCGTTTCCGTGTACTGCTCTGGTTCGCCAGAAGCGGCTTAGTCATGCTGGCCACATGACCCAGAAAAACTGTCTGTGGACAAACGTCGGCTCCCTCGGCCAGAAAAGCGAGATGAGCGCCGCAACCCCAGTTCGTGACTGGACTTAACTGTCAGGGGTCCTTTACCTTTTTAACTGCAAGGGTGGCTGAGTTTTTGTCAATAGCATCTCTTAGAGTGGTGAATGGCACTATTTAGTTGGAAGAAGCTCCAATGAAAATCCTCGTTATTACATATTTTACATGGCTGTTTTTGTATATATTTTAAAATTTTGTATATTGATGTTTTAGGTAAAGGTAAAGGGACCCCTGACCATTAGGTCCAGTCGTGACCGACTCTGGGGTTGCGCGCTCATCTCGCATTATTGGCCGAGGGAGCCGGCGTATAGCTTCCAGGTCATGTGGCCAGCATGACAAAGCCGCTTCTGGCAAACCAGAGCAGCACACGGAAACACTGTTTACCTTCCCGCTGTAGCGGTTCCTGTTTATCTACTTGCATTTTGACGTGCTTTCGAACTGCTAGGTTGGCAGGAGCTGGGACCAAGCAACGGGAGCTCACCCCGTCACAGGGATTCCAACCGCTGACCTTCTGATCAGCAAGCCCTAGGCTCAGTGGTTTAACCCACAGCGCCACCTGGGTCCCTATATTGATGTTTTATGATGGCCTATATTTGTAATGCCTAATAAAGGCTTGGCAAAGGAAGGAAGAAAGGCCAATGTTTGGGTCCAGACCCAGCAGAGCTGGGAATGAACCTGATTCATGTAGTTATCTATCAATCAAGAGTGGAGCCAGGATGGGATGGTGGAACTGAGGTGGAATCAGGGTATAACTTAGGTAGAGTCTAGAACGTTATAGGTGGAACCTGGCAGAATCTGGGGCCTTACTGACTTTTCAGATTTTTGTACTGGTTACCTGATTGGTCAGGTTACCTGATTGCCTGATTGGTATGCCTAGCCACTGATACTGCTCCAGACCACCAAGGCCAACTCTCACTTGCTTGTCCATGACCATCAGTGCTAAGCTTTTTCTGGTCATGCATTCACTCATTGGGAATGACATTAGTGCTCCGGTTACAGACGTAGGTGAGCTGCATGTCCTTGTCCCCTACCTGTTGTGCTGTTATTCTTAGAAGGTTACCAGAAGCAGCCGCATCATTTGGCTAAAATGGATAGGGACTGGGGACTTCATTAGGA
Organism: Zootoca vivipara; assembly: GCF_965207765.1. Classification (NCBI taxonomy): domain Eukaryota; kingdom Metazoa; phylum Chordata; class Lepidosauria; order Squamata; family Lacertidae; genus Zootoca; species Zootoca vivipara. The sequence continues at coordinate 77,109,885 of NC_142588.1, read as the reverse complement.
GCACCCGACAATTTCCCCACAATTGCACTTTATGGCATCGTGTCCCTTTGGAGGTACCTAAGAGGAATTAGGAAAAAAAGAAAGAATGGCTATTTCAAGAGTGTCAGTATCCTGGTGATGAACAGCTCATCTCCGCTCTCAGCCTGGTTCTCATGCAACTCAAGGCAATTGAAAAACTATTTTCTTAGACATCCATCAAAGTCCTAGATTGCATCCTTCCAGAAACACCATACAACTTTCTTGGTTGAGCTGACTTATAATAGGCTTGTGAAGCTTATTAAAGTGGACCTTTGAGGGAAGTACTTTTTTGTTATGCAAGGTATTCCTTCCTTCCTTCCTTCCTTCCTTCCTTCCTTCCTTCCTTCCTTCCTTCCTTCCTTCCTTCCTTCCTTCCTTCCTTCTGTGGCGGGAAAGGTAAGGGTGGCTGGCTGACTGGACCATTGATGACATTCTGCAGCCAGATCTTTCCGTGGTGCCAACTCTGTTCAAGAACTGTCAGGGCACATCAGTTTGGTTTTCATAAATGGCAAAAGGGGATACAAGATGGCTGAAAGAAACTTTTGAATCTGCAACGCACCGAGCGACGTGGCCCATAAGTAGTTAAAGCTGCACATCTGTAACAAGAGCTAAAAAGCTCTTGTGCTCAGGGAAGGATTTAAATGAATTTTCACTCATTCCAGGGAGAGAACCCAAGACATTTCACTCCCAGTCTCTTCCACAAGCAGTTAGAAATCATCGCCTCTCTTCCAAGGCTCCTTAATACCTCTTTTTAGCTTTACCCTCCAGGTGTCCTTGTCTCTGTAAAGCTGCAGATTTTCAGGTTCCTATAGTGATTTCAGTGAAGAGATCCATTTTTAGTTCCAGCTTATAGGCTTAGAAATCTATAAGGGACGTACCTACACATAACAATTGCCCAAAGGAGAAAAAAGTAATATTCTGCTTTTTTTCTTCTTTAAAAAGCTGAGACACCTGGGAGATCAATTATAGTTAAATCATAAACTTTGCAATGTTTCTTACTTTTTAGCTTTGAAGACTCTATTGCACTCACTCTCCTATGCAGCTTCCTATGTTTCCTGTCATCTGTTGCTCCTGCTGGCTGAATAACCTTCCCACCCCCACTTCCGCCATAGATCTGGACTCACTCAAAAGTTGATCTGGCAGAAGTCGCAAAGTCTTGGTGCATGGGATGTTTGGCTGAAAGTCCTGTTCGCATTACTGGCAAAGAATCATTCTGTTGCAGAGAATCATTAAAAGGACGTGTGGCCAATTGTGCTGTCCACACTGAAGGCACAGTTTTGTAAGCAAAGTGACATAATTACATTGCTACGGGTGGAAAAAAAAGAGGTGGTAGAATTGAAAGTGGTGAAATATTTTTTTAAAATATTTTCGACGCATGTAGCATTCCTCCCCACATATTGTTCCACTATTTTTGTATTGCATAATTGGAAGTGATAATTGCGGCGGTATTTTAATATTCACATTTTGTAGTTTAACAAAATGGCTCTGAATATCACTTGTATGCCAAGGTCCTGTGACCTGCGGTACCCAAGTGGATAAATAAAGCACACGAGCAAGCAGCTTTTGGTTTATGGGTTCAAATAGGCCACAACTTTATTGGTTACAGATGTGAGTGGTTTGGCTCAGGCACTGGGTGAAGCCGGACTATATCTCTACTCCAGCCCATCTGCTGGGAGTCCAACTAAGGGTAAACCACCAATAGGGGGAGCCCTAAGATGTACATCAAATAGGGGCACCCCAAGGGGTCCCCGTTGGGTTAGTGGTATGGCCCTAGCCCATGCCCATGCCCAGGCTTCAGGCAGTATTCACACCCCTGGATCCCTTTAACAGGATACCCTTGATGAGGAGGGGCAGGCGGAGGCCACAACCAAACAAAGGCTTATCCAATGTCTAACCTCACAAAGTTGTGACGAGTGGTACAAGGTAGGCGAAAACCAAATGGCAGAGCCAATTTGCTAAGTGGAAGAATTACTGCCCGCTCCCAACAATATGGCGACCGATATTAGTCCATAGCAAGGTCGAAATGCATCAGAGCAGAAAAAAGAGGGTGAGGAGGGTGGGAAATCTGGCGAAGGGTGCGAGAGGACGGCCTCCCTGCTGTGCCAGAGTTTAAATTCCCCATTGACATGCCTCCGTCGACGCTGATTGGATAGTGAGGCCAGCCCCTTGAGAGGGGCTCTGCCCAGCATTGACAGGGCGAATAAGGTCTCCTCCCCAATGAAAATACATTTTTTAAATGTGTGTATTTTGTAAATAAAAGGAAACAGGTTTACCATATAGTGGACCAACTAATAAAGATATAAGATAGAAAGGAATTTTTAAAAATACGGCTGGCATGCATACAAAGTCACATGGGAGATGGTATAGTCTGGTAGTTTAGAGACTGAGCTTAGTCCCGATCAGTAAAGTCCTGGTTCAACTTGCCTGAGACATGAGTTCATAGGGCAATGGGGATGGTTCCCTTGCTCAGGGCAGTGAGCTGAGGAGGAGCAAAATTGAGAAGATCCATAATTGAAATAATCCAGTTGGGGGTGTCGATTTCTGGCCTTGCTCAGGGTGCCACGTGATTTTAATTACCAAAGCCTGCCCCTGCTTTAGAAAGCCATTATCTCTCAGTCTCAGATTACTGGCAATATGGCAATATTTGCTTTCCCGGGTTGTCGTAAGGCTGTTGGGCTTTGAACATCCTATAGCGGTAGGTAAATATTGTGTTGGATCCAAAGAGATCCATGGAAGAATATCTTCTGATGGAGGAAGGCACCTTTCTGGAAGTAGACTTGGAATTTGACCCGATAAGTGTCATGTTATGGTTCATTTATATACCAAAGGCCTCCAAAGGAGGGAACAACATATTGATACAATAAGAGTTTCATAAATACAATGAATCAATCAAAACACAATATAAAATAGTAGAATCAACAAATACCCACCACACTTGCATTTAGAAATACGGAGGAAGATATACACAATGAATAATCGTAAAGAAAGACATGGTTATGGTAAATAACATTTCAAGTTTCTGCGGGTGAGAGTGAGAAAACTGTTGGATTTCAGACAATGGAAGTGAACCTGCCGATGCGATTAAAATGGACTGAAGTTATATACGTACTCTGTTAAAGCCACCTATGCGTATGTATATGCATTTAGGGTGTTAAACGGGAAAAAAAGATAAACAATGCACATGTTGGGAAAGTGTCTACCAGTAAGAAAAGGAACCTGAAAAAAGAGATGCTTGGAAAAATCAACAAATAACCATTGGAAAAACACAATGGGATGCATCAAAAAGGCATTCAAGATTTCAGAGCAAAGCCTGGTTTTGCTTGTGGTGTGTTGTTGTTCAAATGGTTAATAAAAAACCAAGCCACCCCCATATTTTATTAGATTAGAATTTACATCAGCTTTACACTACACAAAATGCATTGTCTCAGTTACTGCAGGGAATCTGTTGAGTTGCTCTCTGGAAAGAAATTCCTTCACCCAAGAATGACTTTGGAAAAGAAATACTTATTAGTAGGCCAGTTGTCCTGGAGGCTTCATAAAACGTAATTGTGATTAAGCAGAGCCAGTGGAGCTGCCATAGGAGTTATGACCAATAATAATGTATTGACATTTATGTGGGCACGTTTCCGCAGCCCCCGAGTGCTTTAAGTGTGTTGCTATTATAGTCGCCAATGGTTTTACGTTCAGGGGAGTGCTTGGCGGTAAGGGCAGGAGGGGTCTGCTGCATAACTAAGCGTAACCAGAATATTATGTGCCACCGTAAAATTAAAATGGCTGAACATATGTTAGGGTTTCTGTCCAATTGTCTCCTGCGGAAAGCCAAATGCTTGGTACTGATGGTAAATAAGCCACCAAGCATTAAAAAGAGGAGCTACGTAGAAGAGGGACCATTTTGCTCATGTTCTGAGTTGTCACAAGCCCATGTCTCAGTGGCAGGGGCATAACTAGTCTGCTTTTAAGCCTCGTTCGTTTGAGTGAGAGAGTCAAGCACATGCCCAAATCTCACTGTTGAACTCAATGGGATTTTCTTTTCACTTAAGTGGTCAGAATACTTTATACTTCCAGCCACTGCAATGTTCTTGTGCGCAGACTGTTGCATCAGGAAAAAAACACCTGGCAATGCATTTTAAATGCTCCTAATCGCGTGTTTTTACTCAACAAGGTTTTATTGCATTCTTCATATTATATCAATATTGTAGCTTTTCGTGCAATCTGATTTAAGTCTGCTTTTAAACAGCCCCCCGCAATGTTTTCAATCATGTGAAAAGCTGATTATGTTTATTTTACCATTCTTTCCTTTCTCTCTCTCTCTCCCCCCCCCCGCTTTTTTTTAAGCACTTTGTAATAATGGAGCCGCTATTAGATGATATCATTGATAAACTTGCTAGTTATGAAGGACCTAAAACCTGAAATGATTCTGGTTCTTTCCAAGTTTATCCCTATGGCACCATCATGTAAGCATACATATGGGACAGTAAAAATGGAAGACGACACATTAAATGACATTATTATAAAATGCAATACTCTTGGAATGATCCCTTATTAAATTAGTCTCTATGATCTGAGATGAATTTCCCCGATCCCTAATCCATCACTGGAGAAATATTAAAAGATAGGTCTCAACTGGTATTAGAATCGCACTCAGTCTCTACTTTCATTATTTTGAATTAGGGTGCTACTAGGGGAAAGCCTCTTAATGAGGATTAGAGTGATTCACTGGCCTTCTTTAGGATTTTGACAAGTAAAATATTAACTCTTCAGTCACAGCTGTCTGAATTAAAATACTTGGCAGCCACAGATGCACAAATTAAATTGGCCTTTATGTTTCCATATTGCTGACCTCCTTAGAGGGGGGAAAACATCAAACTCACCAATAACAGGAAAAAAAAGAAGAAAAGCTACAGGATGGAAGAAAAATATATTTATTAAAGGATTTATTTTGGAAAAAGATATTGTGTCATTTTTAAACATAGTTGAACAAATATAAAACCCTTTGTTTAATTGTGGTTCCGTACAACTGCAGTGACAGATTAGCTGCAAACAGTTTTCTACAAGCAATCAGGCAATAAAATGATAAGTGAAGTTCTCATAGGGATTTTTTTGTGTTTGTAAATCACTATAAAATATATTTATGTGACCAATATTAGGGCAATCAGAAGCAAATCTTAAAAACAACACAGATTAACACAAAACAGACTTTGGCTGCTTTCATTCTAAATGCGACTAAAGATTCTTAATGAAGAAAATCGATCCTATTTGATAAAAAAATATTGTACTTTGTAAAGGGTTGTTGAGTTTCAATTAGTCCAAATTAGGAACTCAGTTGAGTGTATGTCAATTATAATATACGCTCTTTTAGGGAAACTTGCAACACGTAGCAGAGAATCAAGAGACAAAAATATATTCACTCAACCCCTTCTCCAAAGTCAAAACTAGAAATATTACGATTTATCATTACACATTGGTTTCTTTTATCTTTGTATAGTCACCTCTAACATCTTTCCCTCTTCTGTAATGATTCCTCATTGATCTGAACTCATGACTGGTTGAGGCCAACTTTGAGACAGACATTGATGAATGCATTTTAAACATTTCACTTTTCGGTTCCAATACCCTGATGAACTCATAAAATGTGTGGCTAAAACTGCAGAAGTGCAACTTGAAGGTTTTTTGTGTGTGACAGTTACCTCCCTCCCACCCAGTACTTCTGTTAAGGTTTGATTGTCCATTAATAATAATAATAAATAATAAAATTATTTATACCCTGCCCATCTGGCTGGGTTTCCCCAGCCACTCTGGGCGGCTTCCAACCGAATATTAAAAACAGCATCAAACATTACAAACTTCCCTAAACAGGGCTGCCTTCAGTTGTCTTCTAAAAGTAAAATAATTGCTTATTGTCTTGATATCTGCTAGGAGGGTGTCCCACAGGGCGGGTGCCACTACCGAGAAGGCTCAGGAGAATTTAGTCTCATGCTTAGGAAGTGCTTCCCTTTAAAAACATTTGCATCATTAACTTTACCTGTATTGTTTTCATCTAATTCCTGGTAACACATACCTTTGTTTACTTGGCCCAAGTTTAATGACGGAGGCACCTGTCAAACCGGTGGTATTTAAGGCACCTGGAATAAAAGAATATGTCATTATGTTTCCATTATTATGAGGGTGTTTCAGAACATAATGGCAAAACGGCTGCCCACTTTTGGTGCTGAAAGCTGCCATTACTTTCCAAAACACCTTCATACATTTGTGGCTAGATGGCAGGTGATATATAGGAACATCCACAATAACTGAAAACCTGTTCATTGTTTTGTGTTTATTAATTTATTGGAGGGATTTTAAAACCAGGCAGGTAAGGTTTTTGTTTCTAACAGCATATTTGACAGTTTGATAATTCCCCCCCAAGGCAGAAATGAAGAATTCCTAGAAGGCAATATCATAAATTATATTGACCATTTATATACAGTGGTACCTCGGTTTACAACCACAATTGGTTCTGGAAGTCTGTACTTAACCTGAAGCGTACTTAACCGGAAGTGAACTTTCCCATTGAAAGTAATGGAAAGTGGATTAATCCGTTCCAGACGGTCCGCGGAGTACTTAAACTGAAGCGTACTCAACCTGAAGCGAACGTTCCCATTGAAAGTAATGGAAAGTGGATTAATCCGTTCCAGACGGGTCCATGGAGTACTCAACCTGAAGCGTACTTAACCCAAGGTATGAGTGTAATTGGTTCTGGAAGTCTGTACTTAAACTGAAGCGTACTTAACCTGAAGCGAACTTTCCCATTGAAAGTAATGGAAAGTGAATTAATCCGTTCCAGATGGGTCCGCGGTGTTTGTAAACCGAGGTGGTTGTAAACCGAGGCGGTTGTAAACCAAGGTATGACTGTACAGTGGTACCTCTGGTTAAGAACTTAATTAGTTCCGGAGGTCTGTTCTTAACCTGAACCTGTTCTTAACCTGAAGCACCACTTTAGCTAATGGGGCCTCCTGCTGTCGCCGCGCGGCCGGAGCACGATTCTATTCTCATCCTGAATGGTTCTTAACCCAAGGTACTATTTCTGGGTTAACGGAGTCTGTAACCTGAAGTGTTTGTAACCTGAAGCGTTTGTAACCCGAGGTACCACTGTATATAAAAGGCCACTCTTCCTTCAAAGAACTAAGATAGATACAAAAATTTCCTTTCCACCTGCCACTGTATCATCATAAGACTAGCCTCCTGGATAGGCAATTTAGTTATTCACTTTAAATGTTTAAACTGCCCTTGACCGCCCCCCCAAGACATTAGGGTGATATACCAAGAAACTTAAAATTACAAAAACCTTAGGTGGTATCCAATGAAGTAGTCCATTTGTACAAT